>NC_056741.1:1291711237-1291776237 GCF_019279795.1 Protopterus annectens | reverse complement strand
CACAATAAACAAAACATGCTGGAGGGATAGGTTCTTGACCCAGAGACTCCCCAGACTCTGGAACAGACTGCCCATACATGTCAGGCTGAGCACCTCTTTGGCCCTCTTCAAAAGGAACATTGACGATTGGATGGGAGAAAGGAAATTCACCCCGGGGATCACGTCAGTCACCCTGCTAGACACGGGTCCAGGGAAGTAAATAGTGTGGGAAGAAATAGCCAGGGAATTGTTATGGCTAGGCTTGTATAGGCCCTAGGGCCGATAGCCTAGTACCAACGTATGAACCTATGAACCTATAAAGCAGTTATTAGGCTCTCTGGTGATCAGCAGTCTCCAGGAAATAATGACCCTGTACCCTCACCAGGAGAAGACAGAAGTACTAATCCCAAGATGACTACTGAGAGGCAGAATGTGGGCTCTCCAGCAACTGGTGGTCTTGCAATAGATGCTTAAAGGTAAGATGACAAAAATGGTTTATCCTAAACACTGCAGTGTGCACTAGAGGAGTTAGATGTGAAAGTAGGTAACTTAAGTTTTGCCTGTCTAAAAAGTTAAGTTTTAGTGGAGAGTCACTATTTTTAAAACAACAAGATAGATTGAAAGGGGGTGGGCACTTTTGTAATCTCGTACTATGGCATACAGTGGGACGGCCAATAAATTTAAATAGTTGAAGTTACTTACCCTTCAGTATTTCATTTAACTCCCATTCTTGTGTAGAATTTTTTATTCTTTATCACGCTAACAAGAAAAAAAGTGCTCACCCACGGTGGTGGTGCTGCGGTAGCATTGTCGCCTCACAGTCAGATGCTGACGGTTCAATTCTCAGCTAGAGCGTCTTCTGCGTGGAGACATGCATGAATGGGTGTATCTTCGTTGAAGGTTGTGCGTCAGGGCTGGTAACTCGGCACATAAAAATCAACTACCAATCATTAGCAAACCGGAGTTCCACTGTGGCGACCCCTAACGTGGAAAAGCCGAAAGACACAACAACAACGCTAACAAGAAAAAAGTGTTCAAATGTTTTTTCCTTGTTACATTCATAACATAATGTTTTCAATAACTACTTGCACTTCACGGCTGAATTAACAGGAAGTTTAATAATTAACAATCTCCACAAAAAATCTCCACATTCTTTAATGTATCTAAATCTTTTACCAGTTTATAATAGTTTCTTTAATTTCAGTTTCTATTGTCTGCCATGGGTTAGTCCTGTAACATGTATCCAAATTTTCATATTTTTGTTACTTCCATTATGTGACTTTTCCATTCTTTTATTTCATTCAAATATTCAGTAGCTTCTCATTCAATCTTTTCACTGTCTTACACTTCCTGAATTGTATCAGTTTGAAAAGTTAATATTCTAATCACATCTTTTTCTTTATTTTGTATAAGTCAGTATCCAAAATGAATGCAATCCCCCCCCCCCCCCCAGAAAAAAATGTTGGATTTCTTAAACCCAGCCCCTATATCTTTTGCATTAAATACTTTACCTCTTTTTATAGGATTTGATCTGGTGCCCGAAAATGCATGAAAAACAACTTCTAATTGATCCTTTTCAGACCTTCCTGGAAACATAAATACTCTATCAAAATAGCCAAGCTTTCCTAATATTATGAAATGTATTAAATAAACATTTTTTAGGAAAGATAAGCTGACTGATTTCCATGCAATAATTCAGTCTTTTATGTGTTGTATCAAATCATTCCATTGTTTTAGTATATGTCTCTCTCCAAACTGAACAGCTAACTTTTTTAAATCTAACCCAACCAGGGTCTATATTAGAACATCGATGTTTCAGAACTTTGAATGTTCTAATATCGAACCCTATTCAGCGAATGCTGAAAATAACGAAGCTGCAGAAAACCAAATTTTTTTCCAAGGAAAGAATTCTGTTGTCCATTTCTGTCACTTCGCTATTTTCAGCGCTGTGGTGGAACGTTGCGGGTCGGGTTAAGGTAAATGTGCGATTGTGTGGACGTGATGGTTAGGGCAGGGTAGGTGAGTTAGGGTTAGGGTGCTGGTGAGGTGAGTGTGCGATAGTGACGGACCTTAGGGTTAGGGTTTGGGTTAAGGTAAGTGGATAGTTAGTGGTGTATGTACAGTTAAGTGTAGGGTTAGATGTAAGATGTTAGGTGTATGTGTGTGGATTGCTGTTTGTTTGATGTGCTTGTGTTGTGTGTATGTGTTTCGGAACAGCAAATTTTTTCCCTAGGAAAAAATTCGCTGTTCTGAATGTTCGATATTGTCAGCGTTCACTGAATTGGGTTCGATATTAGAACATTCAAAGTTCTGAAACTTCGATGTTCTAATATAGACCCCCAACCATCCTATGAAAAAGGCAAATCCTTTATGACAAAACTTACACATACTTTCTTTCTAACTATATCAGTTTTATCTGCATAATGCAATTCTTCTAAGTCCATGTAAATCAACTTTACCTCACAAATATATCTTTGTAATTTTTCTTTAACAGCATTTATTACCAAACTAAAAAGTATCACACTCATCAGGCATCCTTAATATGCCTCTCTTTTAATTTCAATCTCTGTACTTAAGCAACAATTTACTAGTATCTTTTTAGATGCATTTTCATAAATAACTTTCAAAAACTAATAATCTGATTTGGAATATCATACCGTTTAAAGTATTTCATAACTAATCATGGCATATTTTATCCTATGCCTTTACAATGTCACATAAAATCAATCAATCTTCATTTTGGTTTTCTGCAATTGAGTCTATTACTTCCTTAACTATAACCAACATAGGTTCATAGGTGTGTACTAAGCTAATGGCCATGGAACCTTTACAAGCCTAGCACATAGAAGTGCCCTGAAATTGTGCCACCCACTGTTAGTTCCCAGTGCCTCTATCAAGTAGAGCCACTGGAGTGATCCTCGGGGTGAACTTTCTATTTCCCATCCACTCATCAAGATTTCTCTTGAAGAAGGCCAGTGAGGTGCTGTGCTTGACATGTATGGGAAGTCTATTCCAGAACATGGGCAGTCTCTGGGTTATGAACCTATCCCTCCAGTATGTTCTGTTGATTGTGGTAATGAGGTTGAGGTCTCTGCAGCATGTGGTGCAGAGGGATTGGGATTTCTTTAGATGTAACATTTCTAACAGAGCTGGGTCAGACATGGCTTTGTAAGTCAAGCAGACATCACCTCTTAGTAGACAATATGAGATAGAGAAGAGTTGGAGTTTTTTTCAGTCTGTCCATGTAGGACATGCGTTTAAGGCCAAGGATCCTCTTCATGAGATACTTTTGTGCCCTTTGCAGCTGTTGCATGTGTCTAGTGAGGTACATGCCAAATGGGGCATTATACTCGATGGTTGGCCTAATGAGGGAAGAGTAGAGAGAGATGATGACCTCTTTCTTTCTGGATGCAAAACCCTTGGTAATGAGATGTACCACATGGAAGGACTTTCTGACCACAGTGGCAATGTGGTGGTCAAAGGAGAGGTTGATGTCAACCTGTGTCCCCAGATCTCTTATAACACCTTCAGTGTTCAGTGGATTTCCATTGATGTGGTAATTAGTGGGAATTGAGTTTTTCCCAAAGGGAATGACAACGCATTTTTTGGCATTAAGCTTAAGGCCATGATTTTGACACCAGTCATTGGTCTGAGTGAGGCCTTTCCGTAGGATGTCTGCATCACTTGTGGAGTTAATAATGGCTTCCAACTTGCAATCGCCTGCGAACTTGGTCAGCAAGAGTCTCTCCATGTTGGCCTGGACTTCTGAGAAGTAGATGCCAAACAGGAGAGGACACAGGACCGATCCCTGTGGAACTCCACTCATGGCTGGTCAGCAGTCTGACTTGGAGTCCACTACTTCCATACTGTGGGTTCTATCTGTGAGCCAGTTTGCAACCCACCTAGTGATATAGGGGTTGATGCCTAGTTTGGTGAGTTTATCAATAATTCCTGAGTGGGGAATGGTATCAAAGACCTCGGCCAGATCGAGGTAGGCTGCATGAACTGCCTTTCCCTCACCCACAGCTCTGGGAACTAAGTCAAATAAATCAACTAGGTTGTGCAGGCATGATCTACCTTTAACAAAACCAAATTGCATGGGATCTAGAGTTTGCATATTCCCTATATCCTTGTTAATTAAGTCCATGATGATGCACTCCATAGCCTTACATATCAGTCTCATCAGGCTAATGAGGCGATAATTCCCAGGGTCTGTAGTCGCTCCCCCTTTATGGAGATGGATGATTCAGTAGGAACAAAGCCTGAGGTGATGCTGTGATTGAACAGGGCACACAGATGTGGTGCCAGTTCACTTTGTAGTTCATGTAGAACACATCCATGGATATTGTTGGGTCCCATGGAAGCTGTATTCCTGGTCTTGGACAATGCAGTTTTAACCTGTGCTGCTGTAATTCTGGGTGCCTGGCATTCCTCTGGTATTGTGATTGGTCCTTTGGGGGGGAGGGGTAAAGTTGGCACTGAATCTGTCAGCCAGCATTTTGGCAATATCTGTTGGCTCAGTATAGGAGGTACCATTGTGCAGTAACTCAGAGCAAACCTGGATGTTGCCATGGAGATTCCTGATATAACTATAGAAGGCTTTGTGGTTTTTAGTGTCTGCCACAATTCTGTCTTCATAGCTGGCTTCAGAGGCTTTAATGAGGGATCTCAACTTTTTGTTGAGGCTAATAAGGGAGTTTTTCCAGCCTTGGGACTTTACCTTTTTCTGCAACAGTTTCTTCCTTCTGTTGTAGAGTTTATTAATGGCAGGGGACCACCAAATTGGCTTCCTTTTTTTGGAGGAGAGTGTCTTGGTTCTGTTCGGTATGGCTAGTTCCATGCACTTATGTATGTGTTTGTACAGTGCATTGGTGTATGATTCAGCAGTCATGCATCTATTTTCCATTGACATGGGTACGATGAAGTTAGCCACCTCTGTTTTTAGGAGCCCAAAGTCAGCTTTGGAGAAGTTTTTCATGGTGGTTAACTTTGCAGGGGGTGTGGGTGAGATGTAGATTTCCATGGTGATTAGTTTGTGATCGGATCTAACCAGGGAGGAATTGACTGTTGGTGTAGAGCAACGGTTGCCCATGTTAGTAATAACCAGGTCAAGGATGTTGTTTCCTCTAGTGGGGCTAAGAATGAGCTGGTCCAGGACATTGGAATTGGTGAAGTCCAGGAAGCATTGGGCCAGTGTATTGGTGAATGAGTAGTTTTCCCATTTATACCTCTCAACCTCTTAGAACAAGAAATCTGGACAAAGCCACAAATAAAAGTGGGACAAAGGCCCAAAAATAGGGACAATTTTTAAATATTGCTCTTAAAAGCTTAGAAAGTTGATGGGATAACGGTTTTGCATTAACATGAATTTTCTGAAGGATATGAAGTCTGAAACTCCATTGTCTGTCATTATTTTTTAACTTCAGTCTTTAATGATTCACAATTAATTTCCAGAAAACCACACTTTTATGAAAAACGGATGAAAAATATGAGGTCAAAAGCTGAACTTTCTGCAAAAACATGTGCAGTTGAGAGGTATGTTACCAGTTGAAGTCACCTAGCATTAGAGTGTTGGGTTGGACCCTAATAGTTTCCAGGCTGCTTAGAAGCATGTATTGAGAATCTTGGGATATGGTTGGGGACCTATAGCAGGCTACAACCTGAATTGCCACCTTACCCAATGTTAGTTGTACCTGAAATATCTCAGATGCATTATGCTGGGCTACTGGTCTGGAGGTGTGCATATCCTTTATGAATATAGAGACACCATTATCTTTATTTCCATCCCAAGTATTCTATCATCAATTAACTATTTTATGATATTATTAAACCACATTTGAAACATCATCATGATGGTTTATAATCCACATTACATATTAATATGGATCTCCAGTTACTCAAGAGTTTCTTATCACTGTTTCCTCAGATAAGTCTAATAATGCTTCTACACATTTCTCTTGATTTTTATGCCTTGATTCATCTACTCATATATCAGTTTATGAAAATATTTCAATCCTTCCTTGCTCATTTTAGTGTAAAATGTGTAATTAATACCATCTTCCCTTGGTAAAGATTCAATACTTCCTTTCTGCATGATTTTTTTAATTTGCTCAGTAGTAATTTCTCTACTTAGTATATCGTATATCTGTTGTTTCTGTAGAAATGTTTTAACTCACCATTCATAATCTGTTTCCATGAATACAACATATAAAAAAAAAAAAGATTCCACAGCTTTAATTATTTCTTCTTACAAATAGCACAGCTTTCAAATTCTGTCTCTCCATAACCATACTTTCACTTTACTTTGTGTCTACTTAGAAAATGATAAATCTCTTCCTTCCTGCCTTTAACAACATGTTTTGCATTAATAACATATATTTTTATCTGCTTCATTCACGGTAAACAATATTTTTTGCTGAATCATTGTCCTCTCATTATTATCTCTGATAACGTCCTCTGATTTCTGACATTCTTCCTCGTAAATTTCTTTTTAATCTTATGCCACAAATACTCTACACTAAGATACATAGTTTTAAATTTTCTTTTGTAATCAATCCACCACTCTAACCAATTCCTATAAAAGTCACTCATTTGTAAATGTTCTGTAAATAATACCCACCTTTCATATTGTATCACTTGCAATTTTGAGGAGTTCCCAGATGATCTCTTACACCCCTTGCCTTCCTCAATAATAAATTATGTCTAAAACCAGCCCACACTGCTTTGTGATCAGAAAATCTACAAAGTACCAGAAATAGCTTCCTTTAATCCCTCTGTGAATGTAAGAAGTCAGTTTCTGCCCTTACCTTTCCCCTCGTGTAAGTATATTTATGTTCTTGTCCTAAAGTATGTCAAAATGATGAAACATACTGTTTACATACTTTAATTTATCTCTCATGCTTTTTTTTTCTCCACCTAATCTCATAAAATATCACAAAATTACTATATTCATGTTAATATTCACATATTTTTTAAATTACTGAAAAAAAATATTTTCTTTTAGTACTTGATGCAACTGCATAAACTACCATAAGCCTTATGGTATGTGAGAGATGTATTTACACAATGTCACTGGAGGCAAAGCTCTCAAATAAGAGCACTCCTAATGTCAATAGGGTTGTCAGTAAAACACGCACACACTGCACGCATCACACACAATTAATAGCAGACACATAGACTCACATATGTTGAGAACGTAAATGTAACCTTCCTAAACTCCGAAGACCTCCTAGATGAAGTACACAAAACAAACACCTTCAGCAACTCCAAATACACTCTTCCAAAACAACACCCACATCAACACATACAGCCACATTTCACGGAGCCTCTACTTCTAAGCACATAAGGCATGTCACCACAGAATCCAACATTCTAGTCATTGAAGACTCCATTATGAGATACAATGAGGTCCTTCTCACTAGGCTGAGTAAGGAGAAAGTCATGATCAGTTGCTTATCAGGGGCTACTCCACCACATTATGCACGCACACAAATCATTGGACCACAAGTACCAGTATGTCTCAGTCATAGGCCATGTGGATGTTAATGACCTGAGACATACATCCCTAGACTATAGGAAGAGTAAACACCATGGAGCTCTCAGAATATGTGTCTCAAGCTCGTATGAGCCTAGCATTGAGCAGTATTTTACCTTCTACATGGATGATGCCACATTATGAAAAAAAAGATTACTGACTGTAATAATTGGCTTAGTTTCTGGTGTCATTCAAAGGGGGTGCAATATTTGTCAACATGGATGGAGATGGTCAAGAGACCATACTGCTTTGCCAAAGATGGTATGTACCTCTCCTCTTTGGGCTTTCAAATATTAGCAATGCCAAACTGAAAGTACTTCTGACATAGCAAATCAACACCAAGAAAATCTAAAGATGTTACAGCCCAATGTTAGGAGTCTAAACAAAAAACTCCACTCCCTAGAAGCTGTCTTCCTAGAGAATGTTGATGTCTGTCCAGTCTCTGAGGTGTGGTTTAAAGCCGCAGAGAAGACACTGACAGTGCAAGGTTATAATGCTTTCCACACAGTTAGACCAGCTATTACACAGACAGGAACTAAAGGTGGAGGTGTCTCTATTTACATTAAAAATAAATATACTTCAAGGCTTGTCAAACAAGACAATGCACTTAAGCTTCTTCACACTCAAATCACCAAAGGAAAAATACAATATCACTTCCTTGCAAGCTATAGGTCCCCACTCTATGGCCCAGGAAACCCATACCATGCATTTAAACATATTGAAAACCCTCACCATCAAACCCAATACCACATTCATAGGCAATTTTAATTACTCAACTATTAACTGGGAATCATATATGACACCAAACGTACAGGCACAGAGATTCCTGTTTTTTTTTAAAGACAAACTCCCTGGGAGCGAGATTGCCAATACACCAACAAGGGGTGCAGCCATACTGGCTCTGGTCCTCCATAACATGGGAGAGTGCTACGCACCCCCTAGTGTAATGTTTTTTCCTGGGAAGGTCAAACCACAAAATGGTATAATTTGAAGTAAAAATAAAACCTGGAACCGCAGCTAACCCTTGAATATTCAGGAATACGCTAAGACTAATTTCCTACTATTAAGTGAGAACCTGGCAAATTTTCAGGCCCCCATAAACCCTAAGAACACTGGTGCCTACACAAAACTCTTCACTAAAACCCTATATAAGCATGTTAATAGCTGCATACAGGCAGCTGTAGCCACCAGGAAGAAGTACAGTACTAACTCAAAAAACAAGCCACCCTGGTGGAATCACAACATCAACAGGTTATATAACAGAAGGAAGAAAATCATGTCAAAAATTAGGAGGTGCAGCACCAAGCAGGATAAAAAAACTCTCATCAAACTAAACAACTCAGAGGACAAATAAAGTCTACCAAAGCCAAATTTGAGATAAATGTGGCCTGTCAGGCCAAGGACAACCAGAAAGCATTCTTTAGCTATGTCCACAACCTCAAAGGCAATATACAACTGTTTGCATAGCTCACTGTAAATGTAGCCACCTATACTGAGCCAGAAAATATAGCAATTCTACTGACTGACAAATTCAGCTCAAACTTTACCCCTCTCTCTCATCAACCTTCCCTCAGGAAATACCATCAGATATAACTCCCCCTGCTATCAGTACGTAACAGGTCCTTAATGCTCTCTCTAAGGCCAAGAGCACTGCATCAATGTGCCTAGACAATAACCCAGGATGCCTTCTAAATCACATGAAACATGATCTATCAGGACCTCTGAAATTGCTATTTAAATGTAGCCTCCAAACAGGCTTTGTCCCTCGGGAATGGAGAACAGCAACAGTCATCCATCTGGACAAAGGTGGGTCATCTACAGCCCATAGAAAATACAGACCCATAAGTCTCACTCATCTCATATGCAAAGCCACAGAAAGAATTATTATGGAAATGATCAATAATGACATAGGAAACCTCCAGACACTGGACCCAACCCAATTTGGTTTCATTAAGGGCAGGTCATGTCTACTCAGTCTGGTGGACTTCTTTGAGAAGGTCACCAAAGTAATGGATATGGGCAAAATGGCTCACACTGCCTACCATGACCTGGCCAAGGCATTTGACAGAATCCCCCACTCATGCATTGTTGACAAACATAATAGGTTAGGTACAAACCCTTGGGTTCATATTAGATAATCAAATGTTTGAAAGTTCGACTGTCATATGGTCAACACCATATGATCGAACTTTCAAAAGTTTGAATATCTAATAAAAAACTGCACAAAACACCTACCTGAGCATTTTAAGCAGGGGGGCAAGGCCCCCTGCACCCCCACACCCCCCGCTCTTTAAGTATACCAACTCCAAGATCGCACTACAGTGCAGAAAAGGGAAATCTTCCCATTCCACGCTGTATGGCGATCTCCATTACAACGTTCGAACATTCAAAAATCCGATCATATGTTGTCGACCATATGATACTCGGAAATTTGAATGTTCAAATATTCAATATAGACCCCCAAACGCTTATGCAACCTGGTGGATAGCCAGCTAGATCACAGAGTGGACACATGAATTTAGAATCGGGAGTCCACCTCTACAAAGAGGCCAGTCACAAGTAGAGTCCCTCAAGGATTGGTACTGTGACCGCTCCTTTTTGGCATTTACTTCTCTGAAGGCAAGGTCAATGTCAGTGTCCACTGGCTGACTAAATTTGTCGATGTTTGCAAATTAGGAGCTATCACTGAATTTCCCATCAATACAAATGTTCTCCAGGAAGAGCTAACACAGACAGACAACTGGTGCCAAAACCATGGACTAAAACTAAATGCCAAAAAAATGCATAATAGTATCCTTTGGTAAGCCATACACCCCTGGTAAATATCATATTGACAACACACTCCTAAGAGTTGATCCAGTAGTCAGGGACTTGAGCACAAACACAGACATTAATCTATCCTTTGACTAACATGTGTCTACAGAAGTGAGGAAATCATTCTATGTTGTACAACTTATAAACAAAAGTATGGCATCGAGGTCCAAGGAAGTCATTGTTCCACTGTATTTGACCTTCATCAAACCTATCATCAAGTACAATGCCCCCTTTGATATGTACCTAACCAGGCATATCAAATAACTGGAACATCTACAGAGGTTCCTCGCTAAAAAAATACAATGCTTAAGTAATCTGTCCTATGCAATCCACTTCAAGGCCCTATCGCTGTACTCCATCTCCAACAGGCTGTTATGGAGAGAGCTATGCCTGGCATACAAGGCATTGTCAGACCCCACTCTGATGGACGTCCTGCATATCCACAAAACAAACAGCACCAGAATTACCTGTTCTAAAGATGCAAACCTTGCCTGTGATATAAATAGGACCTGCTGGAAAGACAGGTATGTATCTCAGAGACTACCCTGTCTTTGGAACAGGCTCCTCATCTATGTGAAGCAAAGTTCCTCCCTAACCCAGTCCAAGTCTAACTTGGACAACTTGATGGGGAACAGGAAATGTATCCCGTGTTTGGTACCTATGTCAACATATGGACCCGGGCAGTCTATAAATGGTTCATTTCCCAGGTCCCTGCTTGTAAACGTTTCACTTCCCAAGCCCCTGCTTATACTTATCAAGGGTTCTCGAACTTGTCAGAGATTTGGTTTGCATGACTAGACTTAAAAAGGCCCTTGTGGTCGTTAGCCTAGTAAACTCCTATGAACTTATGAGCCTATGTGCCTATGAACCTGTCCTTTAATACAACAATCAAATATCATTACCCTTCCTGGTCGAACACTAGTAACTTCATATATTGTAATATAATTCATCTATAATGATTCCAGAACATGTCATTACCTATAGAGTCTATGATCTTCTCTTACACATACTTGGTTTAACTGTTCTTTCTGCTTTATGTTATTTAAATGTGCATCTGCTATATCATGTTGTATTTTAACTATTTACACCACTGTACCACAGCAATTCGTCTGCTGTCATTTCTTATACTGATTACAGTAAAGAAAAGGATGGAAAAATTATCCTTTACCTTTTCTTCTCTCGGTTTGTCTTTCTAGCCATTTTTTCCTTCTCTAACTCAGTTACCTATAATGATATCTTTCACTCTGCTTATCTTATTAATTTTTTCAATCTCTTCAGATTTTTTAACATATTTTTCCCGTAAAACCAACAATTCCTTATCATTTTCTCCTTCATCTACCAAAACATCCTCCCCCCATCATGACCAGGTAATTGTTCTTCATTAGTTAACTCTACTTGTACAGTTTGTTCCGTATTTTCATTTTCAACATTTATGCTGTCTTTAACACAATCATATCATCAATGTTCGTTAGAGTTTAATAACTGCAATATGATTAACAATTTTTAGCTGTATGACTTACCTGTCCACACATATTGCATCAACTTTCATGCATTCATTAATTAAATGATTTTCTAAAGTACAAAAAAATAAATACAATTTAGATTTTCCCAGATATCTAACAGTTCCTTTGATTCAATTAAGCATAGTTACTTGTGGAATAGGCTTCACAATGTTTTAATTTTTGTGTGGTGCTACCCATATTTCCCATCAACAGTCCAAATTTTCATTCCATCATATAATTTGTGCACAGGGTTTAAAGGCTGATATATAAATAGAAAATAGTCCTTAATGTCTTTGTTTTCTAGGTCATCAGACCTAAAGTAAACTGTTAGTTTCTTTTCTAACCTGGAATAATTGCCTGAAACACATAGGCATTCCAAGGATACTCCTGCTTCTTTTGAGTTAGTTGCATGCACTAATTTGCCCATTAATTTAAATGTCTCAAAAGTCACATTATAAAACCACTCCTTCCCAAAATGAATTAAACAGACGTTCCTAAAGGCGATGGTGCAATTACTTTGTCCAAAATAACATACCCGTCACTGGCCAAGTTTTTTTTTTTATCTTAACTGTAGGTTTTCTTTCCTGCTTAATACTCTACTCTGTTTTTCTGTCTATAGCAGCCTACACTGCTGCATATTTGCTCTTTATAGGCACTTCCTCTCCCACTTCCTGTGACTGTGACCATGCTCGTGTTTCTTGTTCATCTTCCTACTGCACAGCATCTTCTGAGCTTCTGGTTCCCCCTTCATTTCATTTCAACAACCTACAACCATGGAATGGCAGCACTGCCCTCTGGTTCATCTTCAGTCATCATCAGTCGTCGTAAAGCCATCTTCCAAACTCTTTCTAAAGTACTGTAACCACAGGCTCCTCTTTCCTCTCCTCTCCTCTCCACTCTTCTCCCCAGCAACAAGCTTGATGACTCCTTCTCATCCATAGCTGCTGTCCCTAACATTTGTTCCACAGATTATTCTTTGCTCTGCTGCAGCTTGCAGCACTCCTCTTATTTCTCCATCTCATTCCTTCACATTGTCGCCCAATGGCTTACAAACATGAAAAGAGAAGGGGAATTTCCTGGGAGCCCTGGCCAAAGTTCCCTTAGTACGAATGCCACTTCAGGTCTCCCCTAAAAAGAGGCCATTGACCTAGTGGGACTAACCCAGTTAACATAGTGTAAATATGATAAATAAAACTGAAGCCGTTAAGATAATCAACCTTATGATCACATTGTTATGCAGATTTTCCAAATAAGAATACAATTTTGCATCATTTGTAGGCATGTTTTAATTTGTGAAGCAAATTTTTTATGCGATTTTTGCATTGTATTTTTAAGCAAGGATTTACATTTATTCAGTGTTCTGAAGAAGTCTTGGTCATTGTTGAGATGAAAGTGTTAAACCTGCATTTTATTGATTTTTTAATGAAGTGAAATTTGGTAGTTTTGGCCTATTGTGTATGTGTGTGTGTGTGTGTGTGTGTGTGTGTGTGTGTGTGTGTGTGTGTGTGTGTGTGTGTGTGTGTGTGCGTACATGCGTGCATACGTGTGTGTGTGTGTGTGTGTGTGTGTGTGTGTGTGTGTGTGTGTGTGTGTGTGTGTGTGTTCCAAGATGGATTGAACATTTTTGGTCATACTACAGTACTCATTGTTCTTGTTTTTATTTTTTTCGTTAGACTATTGATCAGGCAATACCCCACTCTTTCAGATACTCCAGCAACTATTGCTTGGTCCATGGCAGGTTTTCTTTTGCAGTTCTCTGCAGTATTCATGATGCCATGAAATCTGTAGATCCAATTACATTCTCAAGCTGTTCTACTTATAACCTAAAAAAAGAGTTATGTCCTTAATACAAGCAGATGAAAGAGCCATAATGGAGTCAGAAGGGTTTCATCTTCTGAAGTGGTCTCACATGGAGGAGGCAGAGTATGAAACTTCAGGTAAGGCTGCTGAACTTACTAACTAAAGCCACCATTCTGATTATATGGTTCAGCTTTTCTCTGGTTAAGATGTTTCCTGCCTTGATGCTGACATACACGTATACTTAAGCCAGAGAAGAGGTTCAGTGGATATCCTTCCTTCTAAACAACATCTGCTATTATGCTTGCAGTCCTGGATTCCAGATGTTTCCCAGAAGTAAAACAAAGAAACAGATGAGTTTAGGAGGTAAAATAAAATGATAATGAAAATGAACTTCTAAACCAATTTGCCTTGAACTGACAACAAAGCAAATCTTTGGTGTATGGGGTTTCAAATGCCACTTTCCATGGAAAAGATCCTTTTGCTAATAATATAGATTTGTACTGGATGGGACAAGGAAAAGACATCCAGTAAGTATCTGGTCAGAAATGTTAGAAGCAAAGCATTCTCTCATCATCTGTTGATACTGGAGAATATTGATATATTTGGACATATGTCCTGGAGGTTCAGCATAATGAATTTCAAAACTGCTGTCTTATTAAAATCAGAATAGAAAAGGTAAAAATTGCTATCATCTGATGGTAAGGTTATAAGAAATAGTCAACATTTCCATTCTCTGATGGCAAATAACTTGAGTGCCCTCTGTACTCTGTACTTAATATAAAATTAATTAAGAAATTCAGATTGTATTTACTTGCATCTGACTGGCCATTATGTATTATTTTTGCAATGTTACTAAAGCTCATCTGACTTACAATGTACCCAAACAAGCATGGTCACTTTCAGCTTCACTGTCAGAAGACGTCACAGACGTATGACTGGAATTATCATGGCACATTTCTCAGTGCTAGGCATCCAGATGCAGTTGCTTATTGAAGGATTACTCTTTGCTGTGCTCAACAGTGTGATCTTCTGTGCTGGACTGATTTGCAATGTCTTGACTGACCAGTCCCACCAGATGGGAGCTGCTGCTGGTTTACCAGGCTATTTTAAGGAAGTACATAGCTTCAAGATATCTCCAGCATAGATGCATAAACCTCATTATAATTCTGTGAGCCACTGGTTGTTTATTTCTTCTGTGTTCCCTCCTTGGAGTTTAGTCAGTATGGTTTAAGCAAAATATTTACAGAGATTTTCAGTATAACATTTCACCTAGTGCAGACAGTTGCACACTCCTGTTGCTGTTTTTGTTAAAAATACGATATGCTATATCAAACCTACTATGGCCTCATGAGGCGTATTCAATAGAGAGAATAAAAAGGTGCTGACTGAGATTGCAGCCGTATCACTTTTAATGCTCTATAAGGTTGTAAAGGGAAACATTACTGGCTAAATACGTAGGTGTCTAGGCATCATACAGTCCCTATAGATAAGTGAGAGAAACAAGAGAAAGTGGTGAAAGGCTGTGTAAACAGGATGGCTGAATATGCATTCATAATACCCCTAGCCTTGAGTTTTAAAGAGACTGAAACAGAAGCATAGTTTAACAGGAGGTAAAATAATTTTGCATTAATAATAAATGACATAAAATTAAGGAAGACAATAATGCTGAAGTTATAAAGAGATAAAGAGTGCAAAGACGGGGAGACTTCAGACACTGGGTCAGCACAGGGAAAGGTACCTTTGAACTTCTTTAGGCCTTCAGACAGGGATATAAGTTTGACTATGGAGTAGTTGATAAGTGCAGTTGAGTTTACAGGCTGGCTCGTACCAATCTGAGTGAAAAGATGACAGTTGGGTGGTCAGATGTCGTTAAGACGGGTATGATATTAGTCAGTGTACAAGTAGCTAGAGCCTTCATAATGACAGGATCATAGATATTATTCCTTCTGGTAGGGCTTTGAACAATTTGATCAAGGGAGTTAACATTAATAAAATGTAGAAAATATTGGGTCTATTCATTAAGGGTTATTTGAGACTGCCAATTGATGTACAGATAACTGAAATCACCAAAAATTAAGATATTGGAATTAATAGATATTGAATACAACCTGTCTATGTATCTAATAATGTCCTAATTTAACACCAAAGGTTATCAATAATTAATAAAGATGAGAACATGACTAATAAGTCAAGACGTTCCACATCAGAATCTTGAACTACTTGGTGATATTTAATATGAGAATGGATAAAAGTACTCCCCTCCTGCTCTTAGAAGGTCTTAAATGAGTGGGGGTGAAGTACCTTGATAGTGAGGCAATATTAGCATGACACTAGAACTATATATATATATATATACTTATGAATGTCCTCGATTGTCTGGAAAGCCTCCATATTAGGCAACTAATTTAAAAAAATCTTTAGCCACTGTCCCACTGCCAGATAGAAATTTGTCAGTACACTCCCCAAACAGAAAAGCAATGGGAGTTTCCCTGGTGTTCTGAACAAACTTCCTTAGTGGGTATAGAGCTCACCCCTGGTTCTGCCCTATGAAAGAGTAACTGGCTTAATGGGATCTACAAGGACAAGTAAATAACCAAAAGAAAAAGAAATAAAACAACAGTAGCAATGCTGAGAAAGAAACAAACTTTAATAGCTTATTTGTTATTAATCTTTATTTTTTTTTTCTGTATCATAGGATCATAGGAAATTACTAGGCTATCGACCCAGAGGTCATTTTAAGAATTTATGGTGCCCCATCCACTCATCCAGGTTCCTCTTGAACAGTGTCATAGAGGTGCTCTGTTCCACATGAATTGGTAGCCGATTCCAAAGATGTGGCAATCACTGGGAGATAAATCTGTCCATCCAGCATGTCCTATTTAAGCTCCAGGCCATAATTATGTCCCCATTTGATTTACAGATATGCTGTAAGTTCATTAGGTTTGGGTCTTGGGTTTCGCTGTAGGCTAGGCTTAAGTTTCCCTAAGAAATCTATACAAAACGGAGTATAGTGACAGGAATTTCAGTCGGCCCATGTAAGGCACATGCTGCAGGCCCTTGATATTCTTTGTTAGAAACCTCTGAGGTCCCTCTAATTGCTGTAGGTGCTTAGTACGGTACATAGCAAATGGAGCATTATGCTCAATTATGGGCCAGATAAATGTCAAGTATAGGGAGGTTATAACTTCTTTTGCTCTCATGACAATGCCTTACTAATCAAGTGAGCTATGTGGAAAGCTTTCCTTACAGCAATAGACACATGATGGTCGAAGTTAAGGTTGCAGTCAACCTGTAATCCCAGGTCCCTTATCTCTTCATGGGTACTTAGGATATTGTTATTGATTTGATAGTGTGAAGGGACATTGAGCCAAAGAGAATGATGATGTATATTTTTGCATTCATTTTGAGACCGTGACTAATACACCAGTCATTGGTCTGTGTGAGACTGTCTTGGGGTATACTAATATAATTTGGGGATTCAATGATTGCACTTAGTTTGCAGTCATCTGCAAACTTGGTCAGCCACAACTTTTAGTTTTGACCTGAACTTCTGAAAGTATACACCAAACAGTAGGAGGCCCAGCACTGACCCCCGTGGCACCCCACTGGTAACACTCCGCTGGTTGATGTGGAGTCACCCACTTTGGTAGTGTGTGTGTCTGGTTTGTGAGCCAGTTGGAACCCATCTTACAACAAAGGGGTTTACATTCAGTTTGCTAACTTTATCAGTAATGCCTGAATGTGGGATTGTGTCGAAAGCCTTTGCCAAGTTGGGGTGTGCTGTGTGATCAGATTTGCCCTCATCAATGGCCTTGGTCACACTTTCAAAGAAATCCACCAGATTTAATGGGCAGGATCTGCCCTTCATGAAGCTGAATTGGGTGAGGTCCAGGGTCTGGAGATCTGCTATGTCTTTATTTATGAGGTCCATAATGATACGTTCCATGGCCTTACAGATGAGGCTGGTCAGGCTTATAGGCCTGTAATTCCCTGGGTCTGTTGCTTTTTGGAAGGGAATAACTGTAGCTGTTCTCCATTCTGCAGAAACAAAGTCTGTGGTTAGGTTTTGATTGAAAAGAATACTTAGTGGTGATGCTAGTTCATGTTTTAGCCTGTTTAGAATACAGCCTGGGATGTCATCTGGTCCCACAGAGGCAGTGTTCTTTGCCTTAGACAGGGTTTTGAGGACCTGCTGTTCAGATATTTAAGGTGGACTGGAAGTTTGGGGAAGCGTTTATTGTAAGTTAGGAGGGGATAAGGGAGTGAAATTTTCACCAAATCTATCCGCTAGCAGATTTGCTATGTCTGTGAGGTCAGAGTGGATGTGATACCGTTGGCCACCAGTTCTGCACAAGCTTGGGTCCTACTCTTTAGGTTATGTACATAGCTGTAAAAGGCCTTATGGTTACCCTTGACAGTACTTGCTAGGTTTCTCTCAAAGGAGCTCTTGGAAGATTTGACAAGTTGTCTTATTTGCCTGTCAAGACTGAGGAGGATGCTTTTTGGGTCCCTGTCTTTGTTTTCTTGGACAGAAACTTTTTGCATTTATTGTAGAGTTTGTTGATGCTGGAAGTCCACCATGGCAGCTTGATTTTACTTGGGGCGCTAGCTTGATTCTATCTGGTACAGCTGAGTTTATACACTTATGCAAGTGATTGTACAGGGCTTTAGTGTAAGCTTTGGTATAGTTACCACTTTCAGCTTGAGGTGGGGCTTGGAAAGCATTTATACCTTCAACTAGGAGGGTATAGTTTGCCTTGGTGAAGTTTTTTAATCTGATTTCACCCTTTGTGAGTTCTGGTGTTAGTGTCAGTTCAAAGGTGAATTATTTGTAGTCAGTTTTAAGTAATGAGGGTCCAACAATTGCAGCAGTGCACCTGTTTGACATGTTGGTGATGACCAGATCTAGAATGTTTGTTCCTCTTGTCGAGCATAGCATTAGAATTCACAAAGTCAAGGAACTTTTGTGCTAGCAAGTTTGGGCTAGAGCAGGTTTCCCAGTTGATGATGGGATAATTGAAATTGCCCATAACCACTGTGTTTGGTAAAATTTGGATTGCTTTCAGTTTGGTTAGGTAGGATTTATGGGTGTCGTAGGGTTCTATAACTGGCTAGGACTTGAATAGGTTCATAGGTTCATAGGTAGGTACTACCCAAGGGCCTATGTAAGCCTAGCCAGCAAGGTTCCATGGCTTACGCCACCCAATAATGTTATTTTCCTGTGCCACTGTTGAGCAGAGACACAGAAGTGATCCCCGTGGTGTATTTCCTATTTCCCATCCACTCATCAAGGTTTTTCTTGAAGAATGCTAATGAAGGACTTTGCTTGACATAGATGGATAGTGAATATAGGAAGTCTCTGGGACAGGAATCTATCCCTCCAGAGTGTCCTGTTTATTGTGGTGACAAGGTCTAGGTCCCTAGAGCATGTAGCTCGGAGGTATTGGGATTTCTTTAGGTGTAGCATGTCCAACAGCTCTGGGTTTGACATAGCTTTATATGTTAGGCAGAGATCACCTCAGAGTAGGCGATATGCTATGGAGTAAAGCTGGAGTTTTTTGAGGCGGTCAGTGTAGGGCATTTGTTTGAGACCAGTAATCCTCTTTGTGAGGTACTTCTGTGGCCTTTCCAGCTGCTGCAGATGCCTTGTGAGGTACATTCCAAAAGGAGCATTGTACTCTATAATGGGTCTAATGAGTGACGAGTAGAGGGGAACAATTACCTATTTTTTCCTGGATGAGAACCCTTTTATGATGAGGTGTGCCACGTAGAAGGACTTCCTGACTACTGTGGCAATGTGACTATCAAAGGAGAGACTACACCTGGGTCCCAAGGTCTCTTATCACACATTCAGTGTTAAGTAGATTGCTGCCTATGTAGTAGTTCATGGGTAAAGAGTTTTTACCAAAGGAGATGACACTGCACTTTTTGGCATTAAGCTTGAGGCCATGGCTCTGACACCAGGCATCTGCCTCAGTGAGGCCCTTCTGTAGGATGTCCACATCATTTGGGGACTTGACTATGGCTTCTGCGAACTTCATCAGCCAGAGGCCTTCTGTATTAGCCTGTACTTCAGAGAAGTAGATACCAAACAGGAGAGGTCTCAGGACGGAACCCTGTGGTACTCCACTTGTCACTGCTTTGAGGTCAGATTTGGAGTCTGCAACTTTTACAGTGTGGGTTCTGTCAGTGAGCCAGTTGGCAACCCATCTTGTGATGTATGGATTTATACCTAGTTTAGTGGATTTAGCTATAATTCCAGAATGGGGGATGGTGTCGAAAGCCTTGGTGAGGTCAAGATAGGCTGTGTGAACCACCTTACCCTCATCCACGGCTATGGTGACTGCCTCAAAGAAGTCGATCAGGTTCAGGAGGCATAATCTGCCTTTCACAAACCCAAACTGGGTAGGATCCAGAGTTTGGAGGTTACCAATGTCTTTGTTTATGAGTTCCATGATGATACGTTCCATGGCCTTGCAGACCAGGCTCGTCAGGCTAATAGGTTGATAGTTCCTGGGATCAGTGGTGGCTCCCCCTTTGTGGAGTGGGATAACTGTTGCTGTGTGCCATTCAGTGGGCACAAAGCCTGATGTGAGGCTATTATTGAACATGGTGCTTAAGTGGGGATTCAGTTCGTTCTGAAGTTCATGTAAAACGCAGCCTGGGATGTTGTCCAGTCCCATGGATGCTGTGTTTTTGGCTTTAGAGAGTGCAGCTTTTACCTGCGTAGTTGTGATTACAGGGACTCTGCATTCTTCCTGTATAGATATGGGCCCTGTAGGGGGTGAGAGGGGGGTAAAGTTAGCACTGAACCGATCTGCCAGGATGTTGGCAATATCAGTTGGTTCTGCAATTTTCGTGCCACCATAACCTGGACCTGGAGTAACTCCATGTAATTGTCCAGTCTAACCAGATGGGAGGTGAATTTATCTCTAATATAGACTGAAACACCACCTACTTTGATTTTCACAAGTAAAACCAGCTGCAAAACACGAACTCAAAAGAGAAAACTTGCAGAGAAAACCAGTTTAATAAAAAGCAAAGCCTTCGGGCGTAACCCTTCTTCAATACTAATACATTCAAACACTAAACTCTAGAAGCTAAAATACAGGTCTAAAATCACATGACCAGCAGCCAAATGAAATCATGTGACAGAAAACAAATTATAAATTAAAGACATATACATATAAATATATTAAAAGATGTGTAGATACACAGTATAAAATATTTACTTTACAATATTACGTAGCTTAACTAACACAGGTTTTAAACTGACAGTGCTATTTAAACCAGGATGAGTGTCAGCAGCTAATCTCAATATCCATTCAAATTCTTTGAGCTCAAGGCGGTTGTTGACATCACCACCTCTTTCATTTGGACATAGAGCATCAATCACTCTAAACTTAAATGTATGTGTTTCACCACAAGTTTTAATATGTTTACATAGTGCATTATTGTCACAATTTCTCCTAATTTCAGAATTATGGTCTATAACACGTTCCTTAAGCTTACGTATTGTTTTTCCCACATAAAATGAACTGCATGAGATGCAGGTAGCCAAATAAACCACAAAAGTGGTATTACAAGTAGCTGTAATTTTAAAATTAAATACTTGTCCATTGGCAGGATGAGTGAAAATATCACTACCATTCCCTAAGATGTAAGCACAGGCAACACAGTTAAAACATGGAAAAGTACCAGTTTTAGCAGCCAATTGTGTATAACAGGGTCTATAAAAATCTTTATAACAGAGTAAACTTTTAATCGTCCTCATATTTTTATATGTAAAATGTGGCTTGGTTACGCCCGAAAGCTTTGCTTTTTATTAAACTGGTTTTCTCTGCAAGTTTTCTCCTTTGATTTTCACACATTCATTTTGCACTCTAAAGGTGTGGAAGGCATTGTAGCCTTGCAGGGCCGGGGTACACTCTGAGGCCTTAAACCAGGTTTCTGTGACTGCACAGACATCTACATCTTCTGGTAAGAGATGTGCTTTCAGGGAGTGCAGTTTTTGGTTTAAGATCCTAGCAATTAGTAGCATGATTTCTTTTGTTCTGAGTGATTAATTTCATGTCAGTAATATCGTTTTCAAGACCTTGCCTAAAAAGGTAATATACTGTTTAAAAAAGGTTTCTTAAACATTTCATTTGTCTTTTCTAACTTGGATAATTTCAATACAATCTAAAGAACTGTAGCCAGAAAAGAAAAAAAAGCGCTGCTTAATTTATTTATTTTGTGGGGGGGGGGATATTAAAGGTTACTCCACTTTAGTATTGCTGCAAGTGTATTAGCATGTTTTATGTCTTCTGATTCTATTTTGACACAATGCATTATTTTAATTTTATTTATTTGTTAACCATTGGATATAACTATCTCTTTAGAAGCACAACAAGTGGTTAAGGGGCTTGCTCAGAGGCACACAGTAGGCAAATGAAGGATAAGGGAATCAAACCCTAGACTACAAGAAACAGCTCCTTAATAACTCATAGCCTTAATAATTGGTGCTAATTGTCAGACTACCACCTTGTGTCTTTAGAGTTGTTGTTTCTTCTAAATAGCCAAACTATACAAAAAAGCAATCAGCATGTGAGACTGGTCACCAAAAAAAAAAAAAAAATTCATGTCAATGAGACACCACCTAAGGCATAAATTATTTTTGTGAATGTCCTTGGCATCCATCAGATGTATTCCTTAATGATTACAAATGCATTCTTTTGTTTAGAGAAAAGCCAGCATTAAAGCTGTTGTTGATAAGCCCTTTGTTTGTTTCAAGTCCGACATCCTATTTCACGAGTCTATATTATAACACTGAAGTTCAAAAACTTCGAATGCTATAATATTGAACCCAGTAGAGTGAACTCTTGAAATAGCGAAGCTGAAGAACACAGAATACTTTCCTAGGGAAAGTATTCAGTGAGCCGTTTTTGCAGCTTCACTATTTCCTCAACTGTGGAGCGAAGGTTACGGGCCGGGTTAAGATGTGTGCGAATGAAGGTGAGTGCACGATTGGACGTGGGTTAGGTGAGTTAGGGTTAGGGTGCGGGTCAGGTAAATGTGCGATTGTGTGGATGTGAGGGTTAGGGTGGTGTAGGTGAGTTAGGGTTAGGGAGCAGGTAAGGTGAGTGTGCGATAGTTAGGGACCTTAGGGTTAGGGTTGGGTTAAGGTAAGTGGGTAGCTAGTGGTGTATGTCTGGTTTAGTGTAGGGTTTGTGAAGTGTATGTGTGTGGATTATTTATTTTGGTGTGCTTGAGTTGTGTGTATGTTTGTCTGAACAGTGACTGACTGTTCGTTTTTCTGGTGTTTCGATTGAATGGGGTCGATATTATAACAGTCGATGTTTTTAGACTTCGACGTTATAATATAGATCCCTATTTCACTAAGTAGACATTAATGATATTAAAAGAACTGTATTAAGGAGTGGCTATTTTCACAACAAGAGGTTCTCCAGTTTGATCCTCGGCTGGGGTGCCTTCTGTGCGGAGTCTGCATGTCCTCCCTGTGGTCGCGTGGCTTTCCTCTGGGTGCTCTGGTTTCCTCCCACATCCCAAAGACACGCTGTAGGTGGATTGGATACTCTAAAACTGGCCCTAGGTTTGAGTGTGTACATGTGTGTGCCTTCTGTGGAAGGTTGGGCGCTGGGCTGGCAACACGACACTGTAAAACTCCACTGCCAATCATGAGCGGACAGGTGATCCACTGTGGTGACCCCTAACAGGGAAAAAGCCAAAAGAAGAAGAAGAAGAAGAAGAATTAAGGGGTGGCTATTACAAACAGGAATGTGTTTGCTCTCTTCTCTAAGACCTCCTGGACATTAATTACATATATTTTTAATTTAATTTAGCTGGCAAGTGCACTGATCTAGTACAGATGCTACTCAGCTACAACCCAGGATACAAGGGGAAACACAAATATAATATATAAATATTTTAGAATAGCCATTCAACTGTATCAAAAGCTTCCTTCCTATTGTGTAGAGTGCATAGTGTAGTGACTTATCAGCTCTGTAGAGTACATCCATATGTAAAATCAAAGACTGTTAATTTATTGAAATACACTGGAAGAAAACATGCTAATAAGTTATACAAGTAGCAAGATTAAAGTCAAGACATTAGTAGTTACATAGATATGTACTATCCACACATGTGAGATGAGGAAAACATGTCTATAATGAGGTTGTTGTGCTAGGACTACTACCGAACAGCCCTGGCGACTATACCAACACATGCCTGTCAGATAAAGCATGATACACCTTAGGTCAGATTCATAAAAGTTAACACAAAGTGTACACTTATGAATTCAAGAACATCCGTACCACAACGTTCGTACTTTTTGATAGTATTTATGAGCCCAGCCTCTTGTCTTTTGAAAGAGAAGAAAGCTTGTAGATTGCCAATAATCATCTCTAAATACATGAGCAAAGCAATTACCACATCTTTTTTCGACTATTCCTTTCCATGTCAAGGTGTGAGAAACAAAAACTGAAAGGTAACGATGTCAGTTTATACTAATATTTCTCTAATACTTAAACCTTCCTTACAGTTAAATATTGATATGGATGCTGAAAACTGAATTTGCAAAAAAGCTGAATAGACAATAAAATCTCAAAATATGTTACTTAGAAGCAAGCTGTCAGATTCAGCATTGTCACATAACTTTCGACTTTTACCCAGACCTTCATAATGCCAAGTGAAGATCACATGCCTGTGAATCAACCTTATACCCTCCGAAAATGGCCGAAGAGCTACAGAGGACAGCAGCACAGATGAAAACAAAATGGCTGAGTAATGACCATGTAGGAGGCAGCATATGAAGATGTAATTCGGTTTGTAAATCACTGTCACATAAATAAAAATTATATCAATAGGATATCTGTACTCTACTACTTAACTTTCTTTGTATTTTTGTTAGAAAACTAAAAGGTTTTGCAATGCAAGGAGCAGTTGCTGCGGTCTCACATTTTGCAAATCACAAATTGTAACCTACTGATCACAATCAGTGCTCTGAATGGTTTAAAAACTTACAGTATTTGGTAATCTTTATATATATATATATATATATATATATATATATATATATATATATATATATATATATATACTGTTAATGCTACAGAGATTATTACCAAAGGCAATTTTCATAAAAATTAAAGTTCTCATTATAGATCAAAAATGTGAATAGCTCATCAACATTTGTTCAACTACAAATTATTTTGCAGAGATAGCAAAATGCTTTTTGCAAATATATATTTGTTTCTGTTTGGGATTTTCTACATTTTTGTCCAATTAGTGCTGATAATATGTAATCACCAGTTACTGTGAAACAAGTCCTGAAAACATTAGAAAGCACTGCTAATACTGATCTGTGGTGTCCCTGTAAAATGTGTTGAAATGTGGGTATTGTCTCTGATGACCCATTAGTAAACAGTCTCCATAGGTTCATAGGTTCATAGGTAGGTACTAGGCTATCGGCCCAAGGGCCATGTAAGCCTAGCCAACAAGGTTCCCTGGCTTACGCCACGCAATAAAGTTATTTTCCTGTGCCACTGTCGAGCAGAGACACAGAAGTGATCCCCAGGGTGTATTTCCTATTTCCCATGTTGCACAAGCCAGTATAAATAACATTGTTATACAATACTTAACTACAATCTTTATGAAAATGCTAATGCAATTCTTATGATTTGTACTATCTAAATGTTCTCTTCCACAATATTAATTTGATGAGGTTGGATAAAAAGATACAGATTCCAAGACATTTCAACAGTATGAAAAACTGACAGGAAATCTTCCAGTATAGAAATTCACAACACTGTCACACATTTATCAGCACAGTAGTAGCAGAGAGAGTAATACATAAAAAATATTTGTAAATAAAGTGTTAAATTCTCACTTCACATATAAATAAGTTATCGGGTTATCAGCCAAAAAAATGATATATGGCAATACTAACCAGTAATACAATAGTACTATGCAACCGATTGGCAGAATAGTAGTTAGGATAGATTATTCATATTTGTGCTACCATAGCAGAAACATGACAAATTGATAGTATATGACAGTTTTCTAGTACTTGGTCAAGGCTTTGAAGCTTGACTACCAGAAACACTGAAGCACACCACTGAATCTTGTAATAATGAATATGCACCATTTCAAACGCAACCTTGATTCCCAAAAACAGCCTACCTCTCTAGACCCACGAACAAATGCTAACATGGGTCAAGAAGGGGGCAAAGTTGCATCTTCGATATTGCTTGTCTTCAATATTCCAACCTGTGGTGTCCACAGTTCCAACATGTTCAGATAGACTTTCCAAGCCTCGACTGCATAATAATAAACCACACATGACATAGCATATTTACAATATTTACCTTATATGTGATATTTTGACTGGTCAGCTGAGGTTTGAGTGGAGGATTTAGATATTGAAAAAAATTAAGGTTTGATAGAAAGTAAGTTATTTACCCTGGATCATTAACGCAGTTGCTCATGTCTTTATCTTTAATATGTGTCCTAAAATGTTTTCAGACAAAATGTAAATTGTGAATTACATATTGCCAATTGTTAACTAAGTAAAAGATATTAGACTGAAAACAGTTATTTTCAAAAGGTACAAGGAAGGTTTAAAAAACTGAAAATTATTATCTTAAGAGAAGCAGCTTGAGAAAGTGAATTATAGCTGTTATGTAGTTTCAGATCATGGAATTCAAAATTACCATGTTGTAGAAAAAAGGTTCATTAATGGGAAAATGGAGGCCATGCAATTATTTACACAAAGGTACAACAGAACAGACAGTAGACACTACCCCAGGTGTGAATTTGTTATTCCTCACCTATTGATCCAAATTGCATTTGAAGAGGGCCAAGGAAGGACTCTGCTTAATGTAACTAGGAAGCCTGTTCCAAAGAAGGGGGAATTTCTGAGACACATCTCTCTCTCTCCAGCATGTTTTGTTTGAGTCACTGACTAAGTTTAGATCCCTTGATCAGGTGGTCATCATGCTATTTGACTTGTGGATGTGTAGTAGCTCTATCAGGCTGGATTTGTGAGTGCCTTGTAGGTCAGGCATGGGTAACCCATTAATAGCTGGTATGAGATAGATTAAAGGGATAGGGCTTTTAGTCTCTCCACATAAGACATATTGTTTACACCCTGTATTTTCCTTGTGAGAACCTCTGAAGTCGTTCCAGCTGCTGTAAGTGCCAAGTCAAGTACATGCCAAATGGCACATTGTACTTGTTTATTGGTCTAATGAGGGCTAAGTACTGTCTGACTATAATTTCTTTGGATCTGGATGCCATACCTTTACTATAAGTTGTGCCTCATAGAAAGACTTCCTCACCACTGTGGACACATGGTGGCCATAGTTCAGGCTACTATCTATGTGTGCACCTAGATCTCTCACCTCTGAGTCTACTCTTAGGGGTGTGCTTTTGGTGTTGTAACTTGCAGGGGTATTTGATTTCCCAAAGGGTATGATAATAGATGGACTGGACACTCTAAATTGGCCATAGGTGTGTGTGTGTGTGTGTGTGTGTGTGTGTGTGTGTGTGTGTGTGTGTGTGTGTGTGTGTGTGTGTGTGGTGCAGAAGAAAAAACACTACAGAGCTAGATACCCAGTGGTTTAAGCATTTGCTATAGATTATTGTTACTGTTGAAGTAACACCCCAACCCCGTATGAAAAAATGGGAGAAAGGTGATGTGAATGGATGAATGGATGGATTAAGAGTTTGGTATAGGTTATCTTTATAACAATATCATTTTATATAACTGAGATAAAAATTGAACTAACTTTTGTTTTACTCAGTAATACAGATTGTTCATAGTTCAATAATGTTGTATAGACCTTTACTTCTATTTCAGTCATATTCTGTATCTTTCTACGCTAACAAATGCTTTGAACTAGAAACTAGTTTTCAGAACCTATTCCATAAACATCAACAGCTTTGTCTATTGATAAAATGATCATCCCATTTAGACAACTAAACTAAAAAGATAAATAAGTTAGCCTCACATCCATCATTTGTTACATTATGGCCTTCAATAAATTCCAATGAAAGAGAGACTAGAAATATAGAGAAAAATCTATTTTTAATGTTGAATATTTATATATAAAATTTTTGAATGACTTCAATATAAGCATTTTGTTTGCTTCAGGTTTGTAAACACAGTACTATACATGTACTGGTAATTATTTAACATCTACAATCCTATATTGCCCTTAAGATTTAATGACTGATTTAACATTCTAAAGGTGTTACCCTTGCTTCTTTCCACTTCATAGAGCAAGTTGTACTGATCACTTAGAAAATGCATGCCATAGCATAGATTACATATACAGGAGTCCTTGCCCTTCATTTCACATGTTCTGATATGATGTTTGAAGGCAGCTCTGTGTTTATATGGGCGCCAAACAATGTTGTAAACTTCTTACTTAATTTTTAATCTAAGCCTTGCTTGGATTTAAAGGAGTAGTTTGAGTTATTTACGATAGTTTTGGCAAAAGAATCATTTTACTCAGACTCAATCTATCTTCAAATGTAAAAAAAAAGTTTATTCCAATTTAAGATTTTTAAAACAGTTCAATAATTAACTTGAGTAATTTTCCTGTTTTAAATTATGTAGTCCTAACTATTGTAACATTTTACAATCTTAAATTATATTTATACATGTCTATTATGGACTGAAATGTTAATGGGTTGGTGGACAGGAAAAAACAGGACAAGATGCTGACTTAATGTAGTAATGCACAGACAGTAAGTGCTGCACGAAACAGACCTAAATTTCAAGGAGGGTGAATATTTTCAAAGTTACAGCAAAGGAAACTTTAATGTCGATCAGATATACACAGCAGTGCAAGCTGAACTAAATTAAGTTGCTCTGGTCCCAGTGCAAGACAACAGTAAGCACATAGTTTGAGTGACGGTAAGACTAATGCACATACAGTAATACTTAAAACATTAACAACACAATAAATTATCACAATTGGATAGGAATACATTAGACAATATTATACTAGTAGGTATTGCAAAGACTATGACTTCACATTCTGATTGCTTAGATATTGCACATCACTAGTTGTAGTACGATATATTCTAATGTTCATATTATACATGTGTGGAGTGGTGACTCACTCCTGACTATTGGACATTTAGGAAGTAATAGCATAAGAAATCATGCTAACTGTACCAGTTATTGAAGCAATTTGCCAGAGTGATTACTACAGATGATACTTCACAGCAAGTGGCATATTGATCTAATATTCACTGTCATGCCTGGCATTCAAGTAAAGCAGCCTTATGGATTGAGGGAAGAAGCTCCTGTTCAGTCTAGATGTTTTTTAGTGTAAGCTCCAATACTGCCTGCTCTAGGAAAGGCAGAAGTACTTGGCATGGGGAGGGTGAGTGGGATCGTCTATTATCTTCCTAGCCCTTCCCACACACTGAGTCTCATGTGGATCATCCATAAATGGGAGCAAGGAAACAAAGACTTTTTCTGCTGACCTCACTACCGTCAGGAGAGCTTTGCGGTCAAATGCTTTGCATATACCATACCAAACTATGATGCTGTTTGAGAGGATGCTCTCGATGGTCCACCTGTAGAAGGCTTTGAGGATGAACTGAGATAGGTTTGCCTTCCTCAGTTTCCATAGGAAGTGCAAACTTTGTTGTGCCTTCTTCACTGTGTGGCTAATATGAGTCGACCAGGATAGGTCATCTGAGATGTGCACCCCCCAGGAACTTGATATTTTTGACTCTTTCCATTGCCACCCCCTTAATTTCCAGAGGTTGATGTATCACTTGAACCCTCCTGAAGTCCACTATTAATTCTTTGGTCTTGCTTACATTTAAGGCCAGATTGTTGTTGTTGCACCAGCCTGTCAGATGCTCCACTTCATCCCTGTAGGCTGTTTCCTCACTATTTCTGACAAGACCTATGACAGTGGTATCATCCGCGAACTTGATGATTTTGTTGGATTCATGCTTGGCCATGCAGTCGTGCCTCAACAAGGTGAACAGCAGAAGACTCAGGACGCAGCCCTGAGGGACACCCGACTCAGTGTAATACTGATTGAACTATTTCCCACACGTATTTTTTGTGGCCTGTTGATGAGAAAGCCCATCATCCAGTTACATGGGGGGGGGGCATTCATGCCCAGCTGGATCAGCTTTGATATCAGATTCTCGGGGAAGACAGTGTTAAAGATGGAACTAAAATCGAAGAACAACAATCTGACATAGCAGTTCCTGTTCTCTAGATGTGCCAAGGATTCATGAAGTGCTATAGCTATTGCATCAGCCATGCAGCGGTTAGATCTATAAGCAAACTGTAATGTATCCAGTGTGCAGGTTGACTTGAAGAGATATGGTTCTTGATTAACTGCTCAAAACATTTCATTACTATTGATGTAAGAGCAACTGGCCAGTAATCATTTAGGCTTGTCATTTGGGATTTCTTTGGTAAGGGAATGAGTGCTGTATTTTTGAAGCAACTGGGTACAATGGCTAGTTGCAGGGATGTGCTAAATATATCTGTTAGTATAGTGGACAATTGGATAGCACAATCTCTTAAAACCCTTCCCATAATGGTATCAGGACCAGCTGCTTTTCTTGGGTTTACTCACCTCAGGGTTCTCAGAACATTAGAAGTTCTTAGACATCGGACCTCCTCACCCTGTTTGACAGGGAGCTTTTTTGGCACAGTGTTGTTGTCCATATCAAATCTGCTAAAGTGTTTAGTTTGTTCAGGAATTTGGTGTTGACATCACATGCGGAGGATGCAGGCCTGTAGTCAGTTATGGCTTGTATGCCTTGCCATAGACATCTGGAGTCCCTTTGGTCAGAGAAGTATCCCTGAATTTTACGTCTGTTGGTCCTCTTAGCCTCCTTTATACATCTGCTTAGATTTGCTCTGGCCTCTCTTAGGACATCCATGTCTTTTGATTTAAACACAGCATTTTGTGCATTTAGGGGCACATATACTTCACCAGATAGCCAGGGTTTCTGATTAGTGCACATGGTGATACATTTGATGACTGTTACGTCATCAACACATTTTGAAATATAGGCCATTACAGATTCTGTATACTCCTCCAGGTCAATGTGGTGGTTCTTTACAGCTGCTTGTCAGTTCGTACATTCAAAGCAGTCCTGTAGTGCCAAGACTGCTCCCTCAGGCCATATCTTTGCTTTTGGTTGTAGGTTTGGCCCTTTTCAGCAGTGGTGTGTATGCAGGAAGTAGCATGATGGCCAGATGGTCTGAGTTGCCCAGATGTGGATTAGGACTTCTTTGTAGGCCAGTTTTACATTTGTGTACACCTTATCCCGAGTGTTCTCCCCTCTTGTTGCAAAAGTTCACATGTTGATGGTAATGGGGTAATACAGATTTCAAGTCAGCTTGATTGAAATTACCTGCATTTATATGGGCAAACTCAGGGTTCCTATTCTGGAGGTCATTTATTGACAGTTACAGAATGTTCAATGCCATGTTGGTATTAGCACTAGGGGGGATGTAAACAGCTGTTGTGCTCACTTCATTGAATTCCCTAGGTAAGTAGAAGGGTCTGCACTTTAGTGACATGAAGTGAATGTTCTCCGAGCAGTGAGAGGTGATTATTTCACAGAAAAGTGGGAAATAAGGCTTATTTGTTGGAATATTATGACAGAGAGAGAAAGAAAGGGTTTAAATATAAATTAAAAGGTTTATTAGAATAAAAACCAATGAACAAATGAAGGATAGGATGATACAGGACAATTGGTAGTGGTGAGAGTTTGCTAGCAGGGAATAACAAGTAAACTGGCTCAAGTACATGTTCCACAAAATTACTGAGAGAAGATGTAAAGAATATTATTGGAGATGTTCATCATGGAAGTATGACAGAGGCTGCAGATTGGGACACTGCAGTAAATAAGGAAGATGTCTCTGGAGGGGCAAGATATCACAGACTATCATTTGAGGGCAGATGCTTAGAGAAATGTATGCATGTATTTGGGCTCATCAGTGTAATGAAAATAACACAGAATGATTGGATACACACTGTTTTCAGGGAAATAAGGGTATTTGGCAAGATTAGATAGAATGAATACTGTAACATGGTGTGCACTATGAAAACACACCTGGTGATAGTGTCAGACCATGCAGCTATACACAATTACTTTTTGTAAACATTGACTGTTAGTAGGGAACTGACAGCACTCTAAGATACTATAGCTTGTACTGGTGTTAGGACATATTTTTCACTAATCACCTATAGAAAGGATAGTCAGGTCACTGTGAATGAAAAGATTTTTTGGGTAAATACCTACATGGAAAAAATTTCCTGCTTAAAAAATGGAAATGTGTAGAGCATCCAAGCCTTGTTTTGGGCACACATGTTCAGACAGGATAGGTTGCTTTTGTCAAGATCAGGGAAGAGAATTTTTGCAGCAGATATTTTGCAATATTTGACAAACACTCGGCAGGATTTTTGCCACGGTGAAAATTTAACAGATACACACAGATAGCAACATTTGATGCATCTCTCATGATTTTTAATACTAGAAGCATTAATAATAAAGTTTTTTTATTGTAACATTTGCTGTGTTCCCAGATGATTGATATTGTTATTGTTTGTGAAACATGATTAAGAAATAATGACTGAAAACCAGTTCTGTCAGGGTATAAATGTTTTTACTGTAACATAAATTCTAACAAAAAATCAGGTGGAGGTGTTATGATGGGGATTAAAGATAGTTATGAGACCTGTGATTATTACATGTTCAATGATAACACCAGTACTATAGACTGTGTAACTGTGGAAATAAAGACAACCCTGGAACATATAATAATTGCTGGAGTGTACAGACCACCAAAGTCAAGTGCAGATGATCTAGAGGAATTTATACATTTCTTGCATGAAGCACAGGAGGGAAGAATAATATAAGCTGGAGACTTAAATTTACCAGAAACAGACTGGAATAATATTGATTCAACAACGTTAGTAAAGAAATTATTCACAACACATATTCAGGAAAAACAATTGCTTCAGATTGCAAAAAAAAAAAAAACACCAGGGGACATAACATACTAGACATTGTTTGTGTTCATAAAGAAATTACTGTTATTTCAAGTCAAGTTTTACCACCGTTGATGTGCAGTGATCATGGGGTTATAAAGGTTAATTTGTTGCTAGATAATTCTGCCAAACTGAAATCTAAATTAATGCACAGAAGGTTAATTACAGATTATATGGAAGCAAAACAGTCACTGTGTAAAACTAACTGGAGTTGTTGTTGTTTGTCTTTTCCCGGTTAGGGGTTGCCACAGCGGAACTCCGGTCCGCTAATGATTGGCAGTAGATTTTTATGGTGCCGAGTTGCCAGCCCGATGCCCAGCCTTCAGCAAAGGCACGCCCATTCACGCATGTCTTTCGGAGACCACTCGACCGCGGAGAGGACATGCAGACTCCACACAGCAGGCACTCCAGCCGAGAATCGAACAGGAGAACCTCTTGCTTTGAGGCAACAATGCTACTGCTGTACCACCGCAGCTTTTGTAAAACTAACTGGAGTGAGGTGTTTTATTTTATTTTATTTTATTTTACATTTGTTTACCGGGAAAGTCCGGCTGGACACAGGTCCATTTTCAGCGGAGGCCCGGGAGAAAAGCTCCAATACAATATAGTACAAAAAGTGAGATACAAAGAGAAATAACATCATACATAATTACAAAGAAACAAAAACATCATGCATAATTGCATACTTTAGAGCATGCTAGTATGTTCTAACATTCTAGGTGTGCAGTAGTAGGCAATTGTCAGTGTTGGATATACAAATAAGAATTCTTTAGGAATTAAAGAGACATTGATTGATTAGTCAGTAGGCACTTAGGGGATTAGTAGTTAGGTAAAATAATAGAAAAAGAGAAAAAAAATGGGGAGCAACTGTTTGCTCTTGAGTGGAATCCCAGCAGTAGTGCAGCAGTGTGGTTTAACCAGGAGAGTTACATGAACAAAGCCAGTTATTTAAGTAGTGGGTTTTGAGAAGTTTTTTAAATTGGGAAGGAGAGGTGGCAGAGGTTAGGTGTTGTGGGAGTGAGTTCCAGGATCTAGCAATAGAGCAAGCAAAGAATGATTTGCCAGCATCATTTTTATGTTTGATGACATTTATATGGTTTAGATACGTAGATCTTAAGGTTCTGTGTTCAGTGGAAAAACTGCAGACGGAATGTGAAAAGGTTTGAAAGAGAAATTGTTTTGAATGCAAAAGATCAAAAAATGTTTAACATCAGGATCTAGGCATACAACACCAGGGGGATATATTTCCATAAGAACAATATATCTGATTAAGGTGAGAGACAAAAAATATAAGAAATGGAAGAGAAGTTGAATTACAACTTTGAAAACTGAAATAAACAAGCCGGACAAACAGATTAAGGATAGTGTGAGACAAGATCAAGAAATATTTGAAGAAAATGTATATAAAGATATTGAGCATAATAGGAAACATTTTTATAAATACATAAGATGTGGTAGGAGTAAAGACATACAAATTGATAAACTGTCTGCAGATTCTAAAATTTAGTCTCAGACACAACAGATTATAGATCTATTTACAAAATCATGTGTAAAACAGTTTGGCTCCACAAAAGGGCTGATAAGTTGCCCTAGTGACATCCAGTTAACCCCAGATACTGGAATCAAATTAGATTATATTGAAAAAGAACTGCGTAAACTGGATCCAAAGAAAGCACAGTGAGGAGACAGAATTCATTACAATGACCTGAGAACACTTCAGCAAGAACTTATGGTACCATTATATTTATTATTCACTAGGTCATATAAATATGGGGAGATTCCTCAAGATTGGAAAAATGTGCTTATTAAACCTGTCTTTAAGGGAAAGGGGAGTAGGACAAACTCAGAGTCATGCAGACCCTTATGTCTACTTTCATGTTGTGGAAAAATAATGGACAGGGTAATATTGAATAAGTTATTGTCAGAACTGGATAAGTTGGGACTTGAAACCATATATCAGCATGCATATGTTGAAAATAGATCTATTGCCACCTGTAACATGATGTGCTATAACAATTTAATAACAGCTATGAATGAAAAATTGTGATGTGATGTAATATAGCTGCATGGCTTACAAATAGGACATGGCAAGTTTCACACAGCAACTGGACAGGTGAAATCCTAGATTACAGTTAGGGTGTCCCACAGGGCTCTGTCCTATGCCCTTACTTGTTTAGATTGTATCTTTCAGACTTAACTTTTTCATCTGAGGTGTTCTACAGTCTTTATGCAGATGACCTGAAATTGAGTAAACTGATTACATGTGTTATAGATAAGGCATGTCTACAAAATAGCTTGACTAAATTAAGCATTTGGGCACAGCAAAATAATATGCTGATAAATACATCAAAAATTAAGCATATGAGATTTGGGAGACATAAAATGAAAGGTGACTACATAATACAGCACGCAGTGATTGAAACTGTAGACTCATTTAAGGACCTGAGTATATGGGTAGATTCAGCTATGAGTTTTTTTAATCATATCAACCAATTGGTTAATGATAGTTATAGAACTATAAGTTGTATAAAAAGATTTATAAAGTCTAGAGAATCAAAACTGATTAAGTCATTGTTTGTTAGTAACATTAGACCCAAACTTGAGTATCCAATAACAATATTTTTTATTTATTTATTTTTATTTATTTAATTTATTTATTTAACATTTGTTGACCGGGAAAGTCCGACTAGGTTCCACAGATCCTGTTTTCAGCGGAGGCCCAGGGAGAAATGCTCCAGATATGTAAACCCTATAAGAAAACAAGCATGATTAAATTGGAAAGAGTACAGTGGAAATACACCAATGGCATCTATGGATGTGAAAATTTAAGTTATTATGAAAGACTAAAATATCTGAACTTGTACAGTCTCTCTTACAGCTATATAAGAGGAGATCTTATTCGGGAATATGGGGCATTTAGAAACAACTATCTCTGGGAATGTTTGGGGTTATCAAAAAGTACGTTGCACAGTCCCAGAAAAACCAACAACTCAGGGTAAGATATCACCTCACAGAAAAACAGTGGACAAGTCAAAAACGAAAGGTGAATACGCCACGGCAATCAAAGCAAACCAGATAAAGGTCAATGCACAAAACGATAAGTCCCAAGATAGATGTTAAAAATCATTCCTTTATTCGAACAAGTAAGCGCTTTCACATCACTCTGGACGCTTCATCAGACTTAAAACAAAATCCTGTATTCAAACCTACTTGAATATCACTAAAACAACAATGAAACACTTAATAACAAACACATGACAAAGGAAACTTGCTCCATTGGTATAGGACTAAATAAAAAATAAAAATACATAAATGTACACCATATATCAAAAACCAAATACAATGTATAAAGAGCATAACATTAAAATCTGATATATATATATATATATAAACTTAATCTTTTTGAAGTTAAATAAAATGAATGTCATATTACCTTATTATAACTGCATATAGACATTCTGAATAAACCATGTTAGTAGTCACCATGCATATACACATATATAGCTGTGTACAAATAACTAAAACTAATGTCTGAGTGGTCTATCTGCTAGAAATGGCCTCAGTGAAAATTTATCATTGAGGCCATGTCCCTTATCAGCCGCTGACCTAAGGATCCATTTGGCTTCCTCCTTTTCAGTTCTATTATTAATATTTCCTAGCCTTTCTGTAACACACATATATCCCAAAAACATAACAGTTATAATAAGGTAATATGACATTCATTTTATTTAACTTAAAAAATATTAAGTTTTTATATATATCAGATTTTAATGTTATGCTCTTTATACATTGTATTTGGTTTTTGATATATGGTGTACATTTATGTATTTTTATTTTTTATTTAGTCCTATACCAATGGAGCAAGTTTCCTTTGTCATGTGTTTGTTATTAAGTGTTTCATTGGTGTTTTAGTGATATTCAAGTAGGATTGAATACAGGATTTTGTTTTAAGTCTGATGAAGCGTCCAGAGTGACGTGAAAGCGCTTACTTGTTCGAATAAAGGAATGATTTTTAACATCTATCTTGGGACTTATCGTTTTGTGCATTGACCTTTATCTGGTTTGCTTTGATTGCCGTGGCGTATTCACCTTTCGTTTTTGACTTGTCCACTGTTTTTCTGTGAGGTGATATCTTACCCTGAGTTGTTGGTTTTTTTGGGACTGTGCAATGTATTTATATTTGACCACACCAGGGACATGACAGAAGAAACCAGGTTAATATCTAATGGATTTATTGAATCTAAGACACTTGACTTTAAACAAATGTTGTGTATGGATGGGAATCCATTATTGAGACTTTCATATGCAGAGTTAACTAAAGCAGCCCTCACACAGAAAGGCACTACGCTACAAGTTGATGCCTTACAGTTAATGAGAAAATTAGAGGATGTTCTAAGTAAGATTAAGAATGCTCAGTGGCAGAAGAGACATATGGAAGCCTGCCTTACGTTCAAGATTGTTCCTAGAGGGCTTCGCATATTGAAAATGCCAACTTTTGGGTCAGTGTACCCTGAGTTGCTGTCTAAGTGGCAGCAACTGAATTTAGAGATGAGTTATGGATACATGAGGCTTTTAATTGAACAGTATAGCAGTATAGAAGAAGAGCTTCACGAAGAAGCGCTGGATCTAGAGAAGCGGCTTACTTCTATCCTGACAGATATACAAAGAGATGGCTTTCTCACTGATCTAATGACCACTTTAACAGCCCTGGACAATAAATTGTTATTGGCTAAGAAACGAAAATTAGAGAGAGACTGTTCCGATTTTTCAAAAGGGAATGTCTTTTCTTGGCCGAGGGAGTCCACTCGACCTGTTAATACTGGAACCACCACCAGTATTGTTAGATCACCTATTGAGAGTCCTGACTCTTTGGCTCCCTCTACTTCTGGTAATATGGCTCCATTTCCTCCAAGTACCACAGATAAAGGATCACGATCTGCAGGGCTTCCTTCTACGGCCTCAGCAACCGATACACTTAACTCTGAAATCAATAGTGAGCAAGTTGTGCAGAGAAGAACACCTCAAGTGGTTGGACAGTGTTCTTTACCAAGAGAGAATGATGCGACTGGTCTCCTTTTTCCGTTACCATTTCGAACGACCAACAAACAGGCATGGAGTCCACAGTACAAGGGGAGAAAAAGGAAAACGTCGGAAGAACAACTCGAGTTTCAAAGGAAGACACTGAAACCTATACAAAGGACTTAGTTATTAATCTGTCACAGTATGTATTATCAGAATGTGAAAAGTCTGTTTTAAATAGAGGATTGTCATTTATCCCTTCACAAGGTGTGCATGTGAGTGATTTGATAGTAGATATTAAGTATTTCACTAGGAATGTTGCATTGGGATTACAATATGACAGGAATGGAGTGAATGACAATAATGTTTCTCTATTTAAGAAACCTTCAACATATATACCTGCCTCACATCCCTTGCTAGAATGTTTTGAGAAAGCGTGTACTAATGATTTTTTGATGTTGTTTGAAAATAATAGGATGAAACCTGAATTTTATAATTTAACTAAAGACGAGAAATTGGCTTTGAACGCACTACAAAATAATGCTGATATAGTGATAAGACCAGCAGATAAAAGGGGGTGCTACAGTGCTACTAGATAGGAATTACGATGATAGTACTGTCACTGAAATGCTATCAGACAATATTACCTATGGGAAGCTCACTATGTCTGATTTAGATAAAGTTATTAGAACAGTACATGCGGATTTGTATGATATGTTAATGTGCAATGTCATTGATGATAATTTGTATAGATATTTTTTAATTGAGAAACCTTTGGTACCCCTGTTTAGAGGTCTTCCTAAAGTACATAAGGTGATGAATAAACCTCCCCTAAGACCAATAGTCTCTGGTAAAGGATGGTTGACAGAGAGTATGTCAATTTACTTGGAGAAACAATTAAGACCTTTAGTAGATTCCACAGATTCTATCTTATGTGATACTGAACAATTTTTAGAAACTCTAGCACCCTATAATTTTGATAGTAAGCTTAGAGATTCTGACTACATGGTGATGTTAGATGTGAAATCATTGTTCACCAGTATACCGAATGATGTAGGAGTGGATTTCCTGAGGTTATACTTAATACGTAAAGGTTTGACTAACAATCAGATTATGAGGATTACCATGCTACTAGAACTAGTGCTTACATGTAATGTATTTACCTTTAATAATGACTACTACCTACAGACAACAGGGATAGCGATGGGCACATCTTGTGCCAACTCATGTGCTAATTTGGTGTTAGCATATTGGGAATCCACGTACATATTAGAACATATGATATATTCTAAGTTTATTAAATATAGGAGGTTTGTGGATGACATTTTTTTGATTTGGGGAGGTGATTTAGAGAGCTTGGAAGATTTTGTTACATATATAAATGGTACCACGACCTTCTTGACATTGACTAGTATGAGATCTCAGAATAGAATTGAGTTTCTAGATGTTATGTTGCAGAAGGAAAAAGAGACAATAACAACAGACGTTTACAGGAAACCCTGTAGGAGGAATGCCATCTTACATAGAGATAGCATGCACCCCCCACACATACATAAGAATATAATTAAGAATCAAGCTATATGCCATTCTCGACTAATAAGCAATGATTCGGTGTTTTCTAATGCAAATATAGATATGGAGCAGGAGTTTATGGAGAGAGGCTACCATAGAAAGGATCTCAAAGCATTACATGAAGTTGAACGTGAACAGGCAGGTTTACCCTATATCAAGAGAAGGAATCCTACATGGATACAACATACCAGTAATGGACAAGTGAAGAGAAGGATAGCTATTCCCTATACTAGTAATAATGGTTCTGTAGTTGACATTATTAGAAGACATTGGGGAATTTTACAATTAGATGATAGCAGTAAGAACCTGGTAGGTACTAATCCTGGTTTTAGTTATAGAAATACCAAGTCATTAAAAAGGATGCTTTGTTATGAAAAGAATAGGAGAAATAGTGGTACATCTCATAGAAAGGGAACATATGCATGTTGTAATTGCAATCAGTGTGGTTTTATTATGAACACTAACACTTTTGAACATCCAGATACTGGTATTAGATATTAAATTAGCTATTATGCAGATTGCAAATCTAGAAATGTGGTTTATCTTGCTCTTTGTAACAAATGCCATTGTTTCTATGTTGGCAAGACCAATCGAACGCTAAGAGAATGGATAAGGGGACACATCTATGCCATTCACAGAGAGAATGAGTGTAATGTTCTAGCTAGTCATGTCTTGCAACATGACACGACACATACTTTTAAGTTTATGGTTTTGGGATATATGTGTGTTACAGAAAGGCTAGGAAATATTAATAATAGAACTGAAAAGGTGGAAGCCAAATGGATCCTTAGGTTAGCGGCTGATAAGGGACATGGCCTCAATGATAAATTTTCACTGAGGCCATTTCTAGCAGATAGACCACTCAGACATTAGTTTTAGTTATTTGTACACAGCTATATATGTGTATATGCATGGTGACTACTAACATGGTTTATTCAGAATGTCTATATGCAGTTATAATAAGGTAATATGACATTAATTTTATTTAACTTCAAAAATATTAAGTTTATATATATATATCAGATTTTAATGTTATGCTATTTATACATTGTATTTGGTTTTTGATATATGGTGTACATTTACGTATTTTTATTTTTTATTTAGTCCTATACCAATGGAGCACGTTTCCTTTGTCATGTATTTGTTATTAAGTGTTTCATTGGTGTTTTAGTGATATTTAAGTAGGTTTGAATACAGGATTTTGTTTTAAGTCTGATGAAGCGTCCAGAGTGACGTGAAAGTGCTTACTTGTTCGAATAAAGGAATGATTTTTAACATCTATCTTGGGACTTATCATTTTGTGCATTGATCTTTATCTGGTTTGCTTTGATTGCCGTGGCGTATTCACCTTTCGTTTTTGACTTGTTATCAAAAAGTACTAGAGAATCATCAGATAGCCTATGCAGAAGGAATGGTTAAGGAGAGGTGAATTCAAACCAAGAGATGAAAAGTTAATATTGGCAGCACAAGATAGTGGGCTACGTACACATTTGTTTTCAAAGTCCATTGAACATGTGGGAGAAACAGACAAATGTAGGTTTTGCAAAACAGAATTGGAAACAGTTGCACACCTAGTTGCTGGTTGTGACAAACTAATGGCAGAATGACTGTATACTGAAAGGAATAATAATGTGGTGAGACTGTTGCACTGGGGATTGTGCAAACATTATGGTATTGAAGTGGCTGAAAAACACTGGAAACATGACCCACAAAGCATCATAGAAAATGATGAAGTATACATCACATGGGATCATCCATTACCAACTGTTCAAAAGATAGATGCAAGAAAAACGGATAAAGTGGTCCAAGAAAAGAAGACAAAAATAGCATTGATCATTGAAATTGCCACACCCAGTGACTAAAGTGTCATGAGTACAGACAGACATAAAGTTATAAAATATCAGGATTTGCAAGCAGAAACAAGAGCAATGTAGAAGAAAGATACCCAGATAGTTCCAATAGTAGTAGGAGCAACAGGTCTTATAAAAGAGAGTTTACAGTCATATTTAGATATGCTACAAATATATGTAACTCCATACGAATTGCAGAAGGAGTCATTACTGGGCACACTGCGGGTGCTGCAAAGAGCACTTTTGGCTGACATCAAAGAGTGAAACAATACTAATTTCATGAACTTTAATCATACTTTGACTTAGGAATGGGGTCCATTCCTGCCATGGTATTAGAAACCCAAAATATTTGGAGAAATTAAAAAAGATTCTATATGATTGAGAAGTGAACTAATTGGCTCTCTGACAAGAGTAGCTGATGCATGGAACAGTCTACCAAATTACTTTAAAGCAAGTACTAGTTTAGATATTTGTAAGAACAGCCTGGACACTTATTATGGGAACAAGTGTTTTGGTATATTGGGAAGCTAGTAGGGCATTAATGTCCATGCTTGAAATATTTATATGTATTGTATGTATGTATGTAAAAAATTAAGAGTCTTTGGCATTTTCAGTATTTTTCTGAAAATGAAGCCATTTAATGACTGGGTAGATATTAAATAATGTTACTTGATTTGAGTCTAAGTAGTAAAAGCTTTTAAAGGATTGGGCTAACTGTGAATTTAATATTAGAATGTGGTCACAATAAAAGTAAATTAGATATGGCTTAATACTATAGTCATAACATGAACATAGAGACAATAAAATGTTGAAAATGTGATAATCAGGAATTATATGATTGTTAGGGTAGAAATAGATCCATGAAAATTATGAATGCAATGGTAAACTATTATAGTGCACGATACAGACAAGATATAGAGTTTGAATAACACAGTAGAAACCAGTAGTAGCCAAAATACTGCTCTATGTTAGGTTTTTGGATGATATTCTTATTTTACAGTGAGGGGAGGAAAGGGAAGCACATAAGTTCCTTGATCACCTCAACGGTACGACCACATTTTTAAAATTTACACACAAATGGTACACCACTGAAATTGATTTTTTGGACATCCATCTGACTAAAGATGGAATTAATGACATGTTGTTGAGCAGTATTTATAGGAAGGAAACATATTCGAATATGCTGCTCCATTACGACAGCTGTCACACTGCACATCAAAGAAAAAGTATTATTAAGGGGCAAATGGTTAGGCTATCACATCTAACCAGTGATGATGATTCATTTCAAAAAGAAATGTTTACTTTGATAAGAATGTTTATAAATAGAGGGTATCCTTTGAAATTGTTAATTAACATTAAGAATGAAGTGTTTAAGAAGAGAAATACTTCATTTTACCCTATCCTAAAAATGTCTGAAAATGTAGCTAAGGTGTGTACAAAACCACCAGTTGATGACGATGCATTAATTATGCAGTATAATTAAAAAACTCCCCTTCTGGTTTCCAGCCTTAACAGGTTATGGGAATTGAATTTTGATAATGATATGAAAGATAAGTTGGGTATGAAGCCCCAGGTAGTTTACAGTAGGGGTAGAAATATAAAGAACATTTTGGAAGGGCAATTGAAACCCCATAGACCATATAAGTCTTTGATGTACAAATGTGGTTCATGTAGGCTTTGTAAAAACATCAATGATGGACCGTGTGTCTCAGTTAGTAGTTATAACCGTACCTTGAGTTGCCTGAGCCAGTGTAACTAGTACCAACATGATTGTATATTTAGCAACCTGTACAGCATGTCCGGGTTACTACATAGGGAAAACCACATGGAGGCTACGTGATCGGATAGCAGATCATCTTAGAGATATTAAAAGCAAGAATGTACATAATGCATTATTTATGTATAGTACCAATTGTGCCGATTATAAAAGATTTATATTTTTTACTATTGACAGGGTCTATCCGAATGAGAGAGGTGGTAATGACAAATTAGAAGTAGAAGTTAGAGAGACTAAATGGCAGTTAATATTAAATGCTACCAATAAACCAGGGTTAAATTACTCTGTCTCAATGGCCCCTATTTTAAAACAGAGAACTAATGTAGTTTATCGTTTTAGTTTTATTTTGAATTTTTAATTAACAACTGCAAAGTTATAAAATAAATTTCTATGAAAAAAGATTTTTATGATTGATTGTTGTAATGGTCATGTAATTTGAAATATTAAGCAATTGAATGAGATTGTATGACAGGATTAACTTAGGGTTGGGTGTTTTGATTGGTTGATGCATTTGTATTTGATTATTTAAACTGAATTTCTAGCTATGCTTTTACAACTCTGAAGAAACCAGAATGAGTTATGGTGAAAGTGCTTAGTCGTTTTTACGTATTTTTGACCATTATCATTAAAGTCGGACTCCAAAGAATCCGATGTTTGTGATATTTTTTATTTTTCTTTTATCTTGTTTGAGAAACTGGAAGGAACAGACTATATTATTTTTAAGAAAGCACAAATAAGCAACTGTACTGATATTCCACAACAGGATTTGTTAACTGAAAGCTGACATGAATGTATGCTCCAAACATAGTCATGAGAAAGTAGCCAAAGCTTATATTAGTAAAGATGCAACCATACCAACAGAAAGAGTAGATCCTGACAAACTGTGGCAGTAGGGAACAGTATTAAAAATTGGAGACAGCAGAGTCTTTATGGAAAATGGTTATTCACTTTGTACCAGGCAGAAGAGAAGCAAATATATCCCAGCAATCAGGGAATGATGAAAGGTAAGTGTGACATTCAAGCTGCTGTATCTAGCTGTCTTCAGAGTATTTTTCCTAGAGGATCAAAGACATTTTTATGCAAAACAGACTAAAGAGGAACTACAAAAGTGTATCATTCTTCTAACAATAAAGCTCATAGAGAGACTTTGCCAGTGAAATCTTTTCCAATGTTCTAAAGGAAAATGCTTGAGAGACAGAAGAAAAAGCACAGGAGTTGACTAGAAGAATCACTGCATGTTGCATAGTAAAGCAGTTTTATAAAGTATATAGTCAGGGGTATTTTAAATGCAAGGCTGGGAGTGAGTCTTTTCAGGGTTTGTTGTATGTGATACAGATATTAAATGAAACACATATTTTTTCAGTTGTAAGAAATATAGCCTTTACAATGTAAAAAGAGAAGAAAGGCTGGACAAAAGCAAGTTTAAGCTAATATGCTGTAATCTCAGGCTGCTGGGGTGGGGTTGGTGTGTAAAAGTGCACTGATTAGATTATATGTAGAGTTGATATGTTTTTCTTATTTTTGCAAAAGTGAATTTCAGTATTAATGCCACTGGCTTAATCTAAAACAAGTGGTTTCTGTAAGCAGATAGGCTTGAAAAATAAGACAAAATGATGAAAACCATGAGATATGTTACATTTCTTGCATATGCAATGATACCAGCTTGTTATTTTTTTTTCCTTTAGCAAATGGTCAGTGGGACTCAGGAAGTCTGCAGACAGTTATATATTCTGTTCTGTTCTAAGTGAAACTGGCAAATATTCCTTTATGCATCTGTAGAGTTGTTAGCTGTTTTTTTATCATCACTGACTATGTAGCAATTAAGATGAGCTGCCTGCAGGTACAAGCACTTAATCTTGAGAGTTTTGAGCATTATTTTCTGAGGGAAATGTAAAAGTTAAAGGTACAAGGGCAAGCAATTCAGTAAAAAAATACAAACTGAAATTATTGGAAGTGAATAAATATAACAGCTTCCCTAGCAGCCTAATACTGTTTAATGCTTTTAATACAACACTGTATAATTAGTTTTATTTAAAGAAAGCCAGTACAGTTTTTCTTAAGGATAAAAGTCAGTGTTTTCTGAAAGCATAAAGACTATTTTTTATATCTGGGAAGGAGGAGAGAGAAGAAAAGAATAGACAGACTGCACTTTAGGATAGCTAACCTTAATTTCAGGTTAGGTAATGCATGTGGGTGCAGTTGTTAATTTGGAAAAATTATTCCGGGAGGGGGGGTTTAAACTTTACTTTTAAAGATGTACACTGTTTTCTGCATTTGTTTCAAGTTAATAAGTTAGACAGTGTTCTGAGAATGCATTTATCATTTTTAGGGTTTTCATTAAAACATAAAGTATTGAAAATTATATATATGTTCAAATGGAGATAAGAAACAACTAAATAAAAGATCAGCCTGCAAACCATTAGTGTGTGCATGTAACACAAAAGTTGAAAATACACATTCAAAAAAGCATTATGTATAACAGGTGGGACCAATATATTATCTTAGAATGCAAATAGACAAATGGCCAAAGGACAAAAAAGGTAAGAGCACTGAATTATATTAAGGAATGCAGAGTGAAAATAGCAATATTGTAGGAAACTCATTTAGACAGATATGTGCATGTGAATTTGAGAAAGGATTTCAGGATGGATATTCAGCAGAATATCAAAGACAAAAGAAAAGGGCAGTAATTATACTAATTGCTAAAGGAGCTCCAATTGTGATAGAAGGGGAAAAATATTATAATGGTAGATTTGTGGTAGTAAGGTGCTAATGGCAAGGGAGAAAGATTACACTGACAAGTATTTATATTCCACTAACAATTGCTATTATGGATCTTAAGATAATTTTGAGAGAAATAAACAGCTTTCAGCATAAAATATTACTTCCAGGTGGGGACTGGAACTTGGTTTTCAGCAGTGATGATGCATCTGGAAGGCATGAATTAAGTAGTAAGAACTTGGAGAAAATTTACATATTATTCCCAAAGGTACAATAACTGGACTAGACTAAATAAAAAATATATTTCATGGGAACATATTTATTTAATTAAAAACGTTGACACACATCCAGTAACTATTTCAGATCAAGCACAATAAAAACTAAGATAAAAATACAGGTTAATCAAATTCAAATGAGACACTGATGCTTTCCCACCAACTTGTTAAAAAGAGAGGAGGAAGTTAAGGAATGGGAAGTGAAAATTATTTGAGTGTTATTAGGGAAGATAGACACTTCTTCACAAGTTATAGCTAGTGAATGAAAATGGAGTTTAAAAAGTAGGATAGAAATAAAAGAAAAAGTGATATGGTTAAGAAGTAATTGGAATTATTTAATGGACAAATGTCAAGGTATTCCAGATTAAAGGGGAATCTCACAGAACAAGAAGAGGGATAACTGCAGAGTGCTAAACAGAAAATAAGGAAGTATCTAGATAGTAAACACAAGTTTAGAAATATTGTTGTTGAGCAACTATTTTGGATAATAACTCCAGAGGAACAACAAGAAAAATAAACAGAGAGACCGTAGATGTATTAGAGATATTTTGAAAACATTATAAAAATTGGCATAAAGCAGAGAAATGTGGAAATCAAGAAAGAGAACAAATGGAAATACTTATGGAAGGCTTATGTATGCAAAGGCAGAGGCAGATGAAGCGCAATAATTAAAAGTTAAGATTAGAGGATATAAGATAAAAATGGTGATATATGAACAATCTGTAGGAAAGTTTCCAGGAGCAGATGATATTCCTGTGGAATTTTGGAAGGAAATTAGTAGGTAAGAAAGTTATAAAGATCTGGAATGTTTTGTTTAATAGTATTTTCAAAGGAGACAAATACCAACATCTTGGAAGAAAGCTGTGATGGCTGCAATACCTAAAGATGGTAAAGATCCATCAGACCCAGCTTCCTGGACGATATTCTAATTTTTTGGATAGGTGGTATAGACAAATTAAAAGATTTTATTAAATATATAGGACAGACTACAGATTTTTTACAGTTTACCTATAATTATTCATTTAAAAACATTCCATATTTAGATGTGGAAATAAATTTGAAAAACAATAGATTTGAAACAAGTATTTATAGAAAACCCACATATGTAAATTCATTTTTACATTTTAATAGTGCCCATCCTTTATATACTAAGAAAAATTTAGTAAAAGGACAATTTGTAAGAGGGTCCAGAATGACAAGCGAAGACGACAAATTTAGAAAGGAATGTGATTCATTAGAAAAAATGTTTTTGGATAGAGAGTACCCAGTAGAATTTGTTAAGGAATTAAGAGAAGAAGTGGAAAAAGGAAGAAAAGATAGATTTTTTCCAATTTTGGGTATAAGAGATGAAATAAATAGAGAAATGAAACAAGAGGAAAATTTTCATCAGTCGCTTGTCCTTGAATATAACTTATTAAATAAGAACATAAAAACTATATTTCAGAAGGAATGGGATAGGTTTAGGGCTATAAGTGATTTGGAAGGATTACCAGTATATCCCCCTAAGGTAGTATTTAGGAACACCATAGGTATTAAAGGAATTTTGGAAAAAACCAGGAATAGTATGGAAAGATTAAATGGAGCAAGAACTAAAAAGGGACCTTTCAGATGTGGAAAATGTAAACAATGTGAGTACTTAATTAATAAAGAAAGAATATTTATAGAAAGCAGAGAAAAATGGGTGAATAGTAAAGGGTACTACAACTGCGAATCTAAAGGTTTAGTATATTTGGCAGTTTGTACAAAATGTTCATTTTACGTTGGAAAGACTGAAAGAACCCTGAAGCGACGTATATATGAGCATATGTACGAAGTGAAAAAAGAAAAGGAAACAAATGCACTATTTAGGCACTTTAAAACCTGCCCCGAAGCAAAATTTCAATTTTTTGTCCTAGATCAAGTAAAATGGGACATTAGAGGGGGACTCTGGGAAGAGATTATAGCTTATAGGGAATTGTGGTGGCAGGTGAATTTGGAAGCAAACAAATCACCTGGCTTAAATGAATATATATCTATTTTGCCTTTACTAAAAATGAGATCTGCTAAGGTATAAAACACAATATTACAAAATATAAAGTGTGTTTACAAAAAGTTGACAGCAGATGGCACCAGAGTCAATATAAATGTGAAGTAATGGTGAAAATTTCCTATGTAGTCAAGAACTGTGTTTTAACAAACATGATTTTAATTTATTTATTTTTCCATTTATATACAATACATACTAATTTAATATGAAGGAACAGTTTTTAATATATATACATTTTTAATGATGATTATTTATGAAGCTTTTATGAATTGATTTTGAAAGTGTATGAATAAAATGAGGGCCACATAATGAATTATTAATTAGACTTGAGGCTTTATTTGATGATTTTAAAAGCACATTGTGAATTGATTGGTTACTAATTTTTAAATTGGTACATAAGATGCGTGGTTTAGTTTAAAATGTAATCTGATGAAGTCCACTTGGACGAAAACGCATGTATTAGGAAGGCGTTCATGCTTTTTGGATCTACTACATTTTATTCGTGTTTCGTGTTTGTGCTGTGTGGATTGGCATCCTTACATTAAAACTGAGTTATTTTTGCAGTCGAGTCTCCTGCGTCCGTTTCTGGGGTTTGGTGTATTTGTTTCGCTACTTCTTCTGAAGTATCTAGATAGTAAACACAAGTTTAGAAATATTGTTGTTGAGCAACTATTTTGGATAATAACTCCAGAGGAACAACAAGAAAAATAAACAGAGAGACCGTAGATGTATTAGAGATATTTTGAAAACATTATAAAAATTGGCATAAAGCAGAGAAATGTGGAAATCAAGAAAGAGAATAAATGGAAATACTTATGGAAGGCTTATGTATGCAAAGGCAGAGGCAGATGAAGCGCAATAATTAAAAGTTAAGATTAGAGGATATAAGATAAAAATGGTGATATATGAACAATCTGTAGGAAAGTTTCCAGGAGCAGATGATATTCCTGTGGAATTTTGGAAGGAAATTAGTAGGTAAGAAAGTTATAAAGATCTGGAATGTTTTGTTTAATAGTATTTTCAAAGGAGACAAATACCAACATCTTGGAAGAAAGCTGTGATGGCTGCAATACCTAAAGATGGTAAAGATCCATCAGACCCAGCTTCGTATATACCAGTTCTAATTTTAAACTATGGATATAAAGTGTATATGTCTATACTAGCTAAAAGAATGGAAATTGTGTTGCCAAAATTGATAGATATGGATCAATGTGGCTTTGTGGAGAGGAGGCAAACATATGACCACCGTATTATAACAATGATGATCCAAAGGGAAGCAAACTGTAAGAAAATACCACTGTTGTTGTTGGGTCTTGATGCAAAGAAAGCATTTGACAAAAACAGCTGAGATTTTATGAGTAGGACAATGGAAGCATTTGCATTTCATGATACAATAATAAGGTTAATTTGGAAGATATGTGAAGAATCAGAGGCAAAAATTAAAGTATATGGTTCCTTTTTGATAAGCTGTGTCTGAACAGCAAACCAGGTGGGATGTCCTCTTTCCCCTTTTTTATTTACTTTCTATTTAGAGCCATTGGCAAAGAAAATCAAGGACTCACGAAATTCAAGGCTATAACTGGTATGGTAATCAAGAAGTGCTGGCTTTATTTGCAGATGATTTTATTTTGTACCTGATAAATCCAGAAAAGTACAATTCATTGCTGTGGAACATTTTGAGACAGTTTCAAGTCTTTCCAGGATATAAAATTAATGAAGATAAAACAAAGGCTATAGACATAAATTATTTCATTTACCCAGACATGAATTGGTTCAGCGATGTCCAAATTTGTGTGGGAATGTTAAGATGAAGTATTTAGGAGTATGGATTAAAAAGGCTTCTGTTATGGCAGCAATGGATATATGGGAAGGGGCTAAAAAGATAAAATAAAAACTGAGAAACTGGAAGATTTTGTTTATGGATATGGATAGTAATATACAAATAGTGAAAATGTTTTTAGGCCCTTTATTGATCAGGCATATTTTTATCAACTAGAGGAGACGTTGTGGACAATAATTAATAAAGAATTCAATTAATTTATCTGGGAGGGCAAGGGTTAAGATGGATAAATTGATTCTACCAATATTACAAGGTGATTTAGGAATTACTGGATTTGAAGGGATATTTTAGAGCTGCAAATTAAGGCTCATATACAAGCAGAAAATTATCATTCAAAGTAGAAAGTTATGATGATGAAGCAGGGGAGAAATTCATGAAATAAGGAGAAAGTGATATTTTGGACACACATACTAAAGGGGAATAACAACAGACAAACAGAATATTATATACATAAAGCTGTAGAAAGTATTCCAAGAACTAAGCCAACATGAGAATGGAGAAAGGAGATTTCACTGATAGGGATGACTGCAAGTAGAACTACAGAGAATAGGCAGAAAGGGGAGTGGAAGTTACTGGCGAAAACTGGAAAAGGAACCAAAGTATTGGGATCAAATAACTAGAGAGGGAAAGGTATGGAATGGGGTGTGGCCAAGGAGACATTTAGACTGCAGGCTAGAAACTGCCTTCCCTATGAGGCATTGATATCAGAATATAGACAAAGAGAAAGGGATATAGAAATCCTAAGTGAAAAACCTGTTCTCGTAGAGGTTTTAGTTTAATTTAGAGCAGAAGATCCTGTTAAAAGGGATAATTAGTTGGGCATATGAAATATTGCATGTTAACTATAAGAGTCAATCAGAGGAGATTAGAAAAGATTGGGAAGAGAGAGAGTGGATAAGTAATTAACAAGGAGACAAAGGGAAGATATATGTATGGCTCACAAGTATGCAACTGAGTCTAGAAGGTTTAACATTTTACATCATTAACATGGGTATTTTTATAACCCAGGCAGACTTCAAAGACTTTTCCTCAGGCAGATGGCAAATGTTGGAGGTTTGATGGAGAAGAAAGAGGTTACTGGGAATACATGTCTTGGGAGTGTAATGAGCTGGCAGATATTAAAAATCCCTTTTAGAGTAATCTATAAGGAATCCTGGGTGAGCAAATGGGTGTAACTAACAAAATGATTTTTTGAATTGGCACAAAGGATCTGAATTGCTTAGACATAGTAAGGCCTTGTTAAGTTTAATTCTGGTGGCTGCCAAAAAAAAAACAATTAATAAAAAATGGAAATCAAAGTCTAAACCATCTGTGTTTGAAGAAGTGAATGATGTAACAGAATAAAAGAACTGGAAATGGTATCTTTAGAAAAGGGAAGGAGCAAACTACATAGAAATAAATGAAAATTGTGGGAACAGTACATGCAGAATAACATTCAGAAGGAGGAGAGGGGTTTAAGGGATGGCAGGAATTGAGCAATTTATGTAATGCTGGATTGATGATAGTTATAAAAAAGGACATATGTGACGTATAATGTCTGTAACTGGCAACATGTTAATATGGTTTGTTTTGCTTGCCTATATCTTAAGTGATAATTTAATAAAGGCGTTAAAAAAGAGGCATATGTTGGGAACATGATGGTTCAGAAGAAGGTTCTTGGGCACATACATTTTGGGAATTTATAAAGATGTTTCAGTTTAGAAATGAATTGAACACAACATTTTAAGTCTTACATTTGGAAGAGAATTTAACCTCGGCATAGAGATGTTTTCGTTGAGATGGTGTAAAACACCATCTACTAAAGAGGAGAAAGTTTTACTATTTTTAAGGTAGATAGTGGCCAAGAAAGTCATGAAACTTTAAATTATTAAAGATCAGAACCAGAACTCCCTAGAAAAAAATAGACTGTATGGAATTATGTACTGGAAACTGAGCCTGAAGAAGGCATTGACACAGAACAAAACACCTACAGCATAGTTCTATTTCATAAAGTAGACTATAAGCCTAGGTATGAAGTCAATGGTTAATTTGTTAAGATTTGTAATATAGTTTGTTTGTGTCTTTCAGCTTTTCCCGGTTAGAGGTCGCCACAGCGGAACTCCGGTCCGCTAATGATTGGTAGTTGATTTTTACATGCCGAGTTACCAGCCCTGACACACAGCCTTCAATGAAGGTATGCCCATTCATGCATGTCTCCACGCAGAAGACACTCTAGCTGAGAATCGAACTGGACAGCATCTTACTGTGAGGCGACAACGCTACCGCAGCACCACCCTCTGGTCACTAGTAAATACTTGATCTCAAATTATATTATAAATAGTTAAGTTGCGTGTGTAAGTATTTTTGTTTAAGGAGTACTGTTAAATCAGTCTGGAGACCAACAATAGATAGAATAGTTAGTGATATATGGATTTACATGCTTAACAATGGCAAGTTAAATGTAAGTACTAATTACCTAACATGAGGCTAGTTTATTAGTGTTATATAAACAAGTTATTGAAAGTTAAATTTAAGCCCCGATTGTCTGACATGAGGCTAGTTTATTAGTGGTAGATAGATATATAATTATAAAATGGCCATATGGCCATACTAACAAGCAAACTGTGATAAAACAAAAAGTGCACTATACATGAGGATTGCACAGTGTGTAAAAATGAAATTTTTTTCAAAATATTGTTTTTATTAAATATTTCCATAAAAGGAATTCCATATTAGTTGTGATATTGAACAATAATGCATTTCATGTGGAAAATAGAAGGAACTTAAACAAGGAAAACAGGAAAACAAATAAGCCAATAAAACTAACAATTTACAAACCGAAAATTATGACTGCAATCAAGAGATTCCTTAAACTTGCAATTATTTGATTACTGATATGCTTGTAAAATCCAGTTAAGATGTCTAGGTGGATGTAATAGTAAGGTTTGATCACTGCCAGATTGTAAGAAAACTAAATGTACCTTTATAGCGCTTTACTTTATTACTACTGAAGCATGTTAATTTTGTGCTCTTATATCAATATATGTGTGCAAGTATATTTGGTATTATAACTAAGGAGAACTCAGAAGATGATATTCAAAATTCTTTTTTGAGGTTTTTACACTTATTTTTTTTTTTTTATGTATTTTATCTGTTGTGGTTAGTTAAAAAAAATTAATATGTTTGGTAGCCATATATTTAAAGTTTTCCCCTGAAATGTTTGACATGTCTAAACAGTTTTGTGTTAAGTAGTATTTCATTAACATAAAGATTGTTATGAGTGATTTTATTTAAAAATGGTCCCTACCCTTAAGAAAGATATGTACTAGAACTAATTTTTACCCATCAAAAAATATTTTATACCCAATTAATGGTTAATTGCAACACCTATTTTACTCATGTTAAATTAGCTCATTTAAATCCTCACCCATCAAATCAATATAACTCTTGTTCTGCCAACAACACAGACATAATACACATCCTCTGGTCATGCTTACGCTGTAAAACTTTATGGGATCATCTATACAGTAAATTGATTGAAGCAGGTTTTTATAATACAACTTGGAACTTGTAAAAATAATCATGTTTAATATAATAAAATGCTGATCTTTAAAAAAAAGAAGTTTTTCAAAACAATGGCAAGATGGTTCTGAAACAAAGTTGCACACAATGGAATAAATTTACTAAAAAGGGATACTGTAATGCAATGAAAATATGTGAATTACTGCAAAGGTTGACAGGCGAAGTGAATGTGTGATTTCCAGCCCAAACTCATAATGAATGTATGAATGAATTTACATGTGTTTTGGTCATTCCAGTAAGCTGTGGAATACTTTGGGTAGCACTGAAAAGAGAAAATAGTACTTGCTTACAATTTTCAATTATGCAAATGAAACCTGGCATCCATGCCTATGTCTTTTATGTGAAATACTAGTATAAGGCTTATCAGGAAAATTCTTTATAATATAAATATACTAAGAGGGGGAAAAGAAATGCAAAACTGCAACCACTTCAGTGACATGAAAGTGTCTGTGAGCACTTAATAACTTACCATGACATATTCAATATGTTCAGTTTTAGTTGTCTTATCTGTTTGACTACAAGTGTGATCAGACATCTATTTTCATATTTATAACAAAGCGTGGATTCAGAGATTCATTTGGAGAGCCCTCTATTCTCCAAGAAGCTAGCAATCCAGTTTTCGGTATTAGTCCTAATATCCCCTTCATTTCAACTGCAGCCAGATTGGATATGCACCACCCCATCCCTAGCCAGTGTGATGTAATTTTCTGTTTTAGATGAAGAATATCTTTATCAGAAATCCTTTACCCCTACATGTTATAGAATGTTTGCTGTTTCTTTACACTGCTCTTTTATAGTGTTTTGTTTTATTGTCTTCTTACATTTCTTTGCTACACTAAACTTTTGCACAGCCTTGTTAACTATCCACCTCTACTTGCTGTTCTACCATATTTTCATATTGTACTTAGCATATCCTTATATTCTGCTTTAACATTAAATTTCTGCATTTTTATATTACTCAGACGTTATATATTCCTAATTTTTTTACCCTTTTTAGTATACTATACTGTAGCAATAACTTATTAAATTATATTATCAGATATCATTGTAATATTGCCTTTTTTAAACTTCACAGATGTATTACCCTATTGTACTCCTTTTTGCATTGTTTTGTTATATTGTCTTACGACTGTGCCTTGCTCATTATTATTACTTTTTATCTGGGTTTCAATGTTTTGTTAAAAAAAAAAACAGACTTTATTATGATATTACGATTGCCATTTTTTTCTGTGCAATATTAGTTCGATTTAAAAAATAAATTCTTCTTGGTGTGAGTGCTGTAACTCTCACTCTCTATAAGAAAAATATTGTTCCTGGTCATATATGTATATAATAAACCTAATTCCCAAGGAAATACATAATAGATCATCTCGGAATAATATGTAATGCATGTAGAACAAGTTTAAACTACTTAAATGACTAGTACAGACAGAAAAAAACGAATATATATATATATATATATATATATATATATATATATATATATATATGGGTCCCCTGTATTTTGCCAAACATACATTTCTCCAACAAATGTAGGGGTGTGATTTAATGTTGAAAGTACTGAATGTTGATACAGGTAAGTGGGGTTGGGGGTGAGAGTGTGTGTGTGTGTGTGTGTGTGTGTGTGTGTGTGTGTGTGTGTGTGTGTGTGTGTGTGTGTGTGTGTGTGTGTGAGTTAGGGTTAGGGTCAGGGAGGAGTGAAGGATGGGTGTTGTGTGTTTGTGTATTTTGGGGTAAGAGTAAGGATAAGAGTTAGCTTAGGAGATAAATGCAGTGTTGTTTGCGTGTGTTTGTGAATGTCTGAGTGTCTGAGTCTGTCTTCTGTAGTAGCAGTTTTACGAGAATGTTTTAATGATGTTAAGGTCCTAGTTTGAGTTGGAGCAAGGGACAGTGTTAGGGTTAGCACCCATTACTTAGGTGATGCAGAGAGGTTAACCCAACCCTAACCATACACCTTAGCATTATTAAAACCTTCCTATAACACTGCCACTATTCAGACATATTTGAGGCTATTCTTATGGGGGGGGTAGCTTTAATATCGGGGAGAGGAAGTAGTTTTCCTCTCTCGATATTATTGTTTTGAGATTTGCTTGTGTTTACAGTTTTGTATGACTGAGCTTATTTTGTCATTGTTTTGCATTTAACATTAGGGCAGTTCAGTCAGATACAATAGAACCATGTATATGTGTATGGGGAACTAAATTTATTAATTCGACATATGGCTGACATCTGATTAGTCAACAAAATTTAGTTGACTACACAGATGGTTGACAGATATATGAGACTGCACAGTTCTCAGGGTTGGGAAATATGCCATTTCCCCAAAGTTTTGCATGTAGATCTCCTTCAGCTCCTAAATGGTGTAGTTTAAGGAGACTAACTAGCATAGAAATGTTACAGAGGGGGAAAATGCTACATCATACTTTTTTTTAAATATGTGAAAAATACGACTCATTCTGCAGTGTCCAAAAATGAATCCTGTAAAAGAAAATGCATTTAGGGTGTAGTTCTTTGATCATTCAGTACAAGGAGATTTTTTTTAGGTTTTGCAATCTTTGTAAAACATTTTGTATTGTCTCCAACCTGCAGACATCTTTAGCAGTGTACACAAATGGATGTACAATATTCTCAGACCTTATTGGTGTTGTATACATTAGTAGTGGAGCTGAAGGATGCTTTAATAGTGGTCTTGTGATACAGAAAGTATTTTCTAGTTATATTAACATTACAGAAAAAAATGGAAAGATATATACAGTTATCACCCTAAATCCCTGCTTTGTAATGTATTTGTCAAAATAACATCATTCAGTGCATATGGAAAGCAAACATTACCATTACCAAAGTGCATCACTGGGGGGTTTGTACTATAAAATATTATATATTTATCACTGTCCCAGGCATACCATACTTTCTGTGTGCTTTGTAGATTCCAATAATCATTTACATTTGTAACTGAAGTATCACTTTTTTGAATTGTTGTCAAACTTGTCTATCTAAATGTAGCTTACACTTGGGATTGTTTTTGTAAAAATATCAATCAAAAGGGACAGAATACTGAACTCTCTAGTGCCCCTCTGTGAACTACGTGTTTCATAAAGAGTCACTCACCCTAACTAAATAGATTCTACAACTTAACAAATTTGCAATTCATGATGGTGTATGAGCTGGCATCAAATAAAATTTGCTAAGTGAATACTGGAGTCAATTGTTTTTGAGTAAGCAAGCAAACAGCATCTACCAAAATGTTGCTGTCAATAATAGGCCTTTAATAGTTTGCTAAGTTTAATAAACATGACCTGCACTCAATAAAACCATGTAGGAAAATGTAAATTCCCTCTCGGTGATTCAAAAGCATATAAATCTCAACAATATCTGCTTTAAAAAATTTCCTCTAACTGAAGTAAAAATGATAGGCCTGTAGTTCTGTGGATTTAATGCATTATCACCCATATGTATTGGAAGGATTATTGCAGCATTCCAAAGGACAGGAACATATCTATTTTATTTAATATACTGACACAGATAAATCAAACAGTTATACATAGAAGCCCTGATTTTACACATAAGAATTTAACCCCATCTGGACCATCAGCAAAGTCATTCTTGACTTTACTCAGTGGGTTTGTATCCATTTAGTAAGGATTCTTTGATATGACTGTATCTTATTAATGACCAATCTGTCAACTTTTTGTTATAGTAATTTCCAGGACATAAAAAATTGCTTTGGCAAGCAATTCTACTTTGTTTATGATCTCTGTGAACTGTTGGTTACTTACAGACATACATACATGCATACAAATATTAAAGGAATGGACATTAATGTCCTTCAAGCCTACCAATATACCAAAACAGTTGCTCCCATAATAAGTGTACTGGCTGTTCTTAAAAATATCTAAACTAGTACTTGCTTTAATGAAGTTTGGTAGGCTACTCCTCTCTCAGAGAAGCAATTAGTACTCTTCTCATTCCTATAGAATCTTCTTTGTCTGATGGTTCTCTTCTATTTTTTGATAACCCCAAACATTCCCAGAGGTAGTTGTCTCTAAGTGCCCTATATACCTGAATAAGGTCTCCTTTTAAATATCTATATGAGACACTACAATTTCAGATATTTTAGTCATTATTAATAACTTAAATGTTCACATCCATGGATGCCTTTGGTATATTTCTGATGCACTCTTTCCAGTTTGCTTGTTTTCTTATCTTCTTCTTCTTTTGGCTGTTCCCGTTAGGGGTCACCACAGTGGATCATCTGTTTCCATTTCTTCCTGTCCTCTGCATCTTGCTCTGTTACACCCACCGCCTGCATGTCCTCTCTCACCACATCCGTAAACCTTATCTTAGGCCTTCCTCTTTTCCTCTTACCTGACAGCTTCATCCTTAGCATCCTTTTCCCAATATACCCAGCATCCCTACTCAGCACATGTCCAATCCAACACAATCTCACCTCTCTGGCTTTGTCTCCAAACCGTCCAACCTGAGCTGACCCTCTAATATACTTATTCCTAATCCTGTCTACCCTTGTCACACCCAGTGAAAATCTTAACATCTTTAACTCTGCCACATCCAGCTCTGACTCCTGCCTTTTGTCAATGCCACTGTCTCCAACCCATATAACATAACTGGTCTCATTTGTTTTCTTATATGGTTTCCATATTGTTTTTCCATACTCAAGTTTGGGTCTAATGTAACTAACAAACAATGACTTCATTATTTCTGATTTCCTAGATTTTATAAATCTTTTTACAAGACCTAAGTTCTATAACTATCATTAAACAACTGGTTGATATAATTAGAAAAATTCAAAGCTGGATCTACACATATACCCAGGTCCTTAAATGAATCTACAGTTTCAGTCACTGTGTGCTGTGCTAAATATTCACCTTTCAATTTATGTCTCCAAAATCTCATATGCTTAGTTTTTGATGTACTTATCAACATGTTATTCTCCTGTGCCCAAATGATCAATTTAATCAAGTCCTTTTGCAGACGTGCCATATCTGTAACACATGTAATCAGTTTACCCAATTTCAAGTAATCTGCATACAGACTCTAGAACACCTCAGATGGAAAAGATAGATTTGAAAGATACAATCTAAGCAAGTATAAGCCTAGGACAGAACCCTGTGGGACACCCTCACTGTAACCAAGAATTTCACCTGTCCAATTGCTGTATGGTACTTGCCATGTCCTATTTGTAAGCTATAAAAATATCCATCTTATCAAGAGTACATCAATAACTAGTTGCTTTAATTTATTGATCACTGATTTATATATGACCCTATCAAATGCTGAAGTTAAATCTATATAAATTACATCACAGCACAAATTTTTCATTCATAGCTGTTATTATATTGTTATAGAGCATCATGTTACAGGTGGTTATAGATCTATTTTCAACATATGCATGCTGGTATATGGTTTCAAGTCCCAACCTATTCCAGTTCTGACAATAACTTATCCAGTACTACCTTTACTCCATTATTTTTGGGTTTGTCCTACTCCCGTTTCCCTTAAAGACAGGTTTAATAAGTGCATGTCTCCAATCTTGAATCTTGAGGAGTCTCCCCATCTTTATATGACCTAGTGAATAATAGATATAACGGTTCCGTAAGTTCTTGCTGAAGTGTTCTCAGGTCATTATTTCTAATTCCATCTCCTCCCTGTGCTTTGTTTGGATCCAGTTTGCATAGTTATTTTTCAATATAATTTAATTTGATTTCAGTATCTGAGGTTATCTGGATGTCACTAGGACAGCTGTCACCCCATTTGTGGAGCCAAACTGTTTTACATAAAATGTTGTAACTATATCTATAATCTGTTGTATCTTTGCTCCTTCCACATCTTATGTTTCTATAAAATGGTTTCCTATTATCTTCATATACATTTTCAAACTTTTCTTGATCTTGCCTTACACTATGCTTAATTTGTTTGTCCAGCTTGTTTTCAGTTTTCAAAGTTGTAGTCTGACCTATTTTCTATTTCTTATATTTTTGTCTCTCACCTTTATCAAGTATCTTATATTTACTGTAATATATCCTCCTGACTTTGTGTGTCGTGATCCTGAAGTTAAATATTTTTTTGATTTTTTGCATTCAAACAATTTCTCTTTCAAAACGTTTAACATTTCTTCTGCAGTTTTTCCACTGAATGCATCACTCTAATTAGTTTTACATAGTTGCTGCTTTGTTTCCATATAATTTGTTATTAACCTTCTGTACCTTGGTTTAGATTTCAGTTTGGCAGAATTATCAGGCAACAAATTAAAGTTTATAGCCCCATGATCACTGCACATCAAGATGGCATAACTTGGCATGAAGTAACAGTCATTTCTTTAGGAACACAATCGCTAGTATGCTCCATTCTCTGCTAGTTTTTTTTTTTTTTACAGTCTGAAGCAATTCTTGTTCTTCAACATACATTGTAAATAATTTCGTTATCAGTGTTGTTAAATCAATATTATTCCAGTCTGTTTCTGGTAAATGTAAGTCCCCAGCCACTATTATTCTTCCCTTTTGTGTTTCATGCAAGAAATGTATGAATTCCTCTAGGTCATCAACACTTGATTTTTGTGGTCTATACACTCCAACAATTGTTATATGTCCCAGGGTTGTCTTTATTGTCACAGTTAAACAGTCTATGGCATTGGTGTTATCACTGAACATGTAATAATCGCAGGTCTCATAAGTATCTTTAATCCCTCTCATAACACGTCCACCTGATCTTTTGTTAGAATGTCTGTTACAGTAAAAACATTCATACCCTGACAACTGGTTTCCAGTCATTGTTCTTTAACCATGTTTCACAAACAATAACAACATCAATCTTGTGGGAACGTAGCAAATTTTCCAATTAAAAAAAACATTATTGTTAATGTTCCTAGCATTAACAACCATCAGAGATGCTTTGACCTCTTTGTGGGAGAAAGGCCTAACTTAGGGGCCAGTGTTTGGACTTTGGGGGCCACACTGCATTGTTCTATGTTGCACTACATTGCCAATGACTTTGCTCTGTCCTGCAGTTTTGTTCTATTGTCTTGATACAGTGCTTTGTTAAACTATTTTAATTTAGACTTGCATAAACATGAATGTCAAATGTACTGCTGCTGAAAGCATTGGTGTAGCTCCCCATCTCTTTAAAGCTACCCCCAATCAGAAATGAAAGATGTATCTCAATACAAGATGGATAATGCATTAGTAGTCCAGATAAAAAGTACATATAAGTTTGAGTGTTAGTTTGTGTGCAGAGAGAAGTAGATTACATTGATTGTACAGATGAGGATACACAGTCTTAGTTTGCCCAGCTATGGGTGAGAAATGGGTGGTGCTGATTTGACTGATACCTCAATGCAGCTATCAATTTAAGCTTTTAGTTAGCTGACTAAGCAATGCCTCCCAGCTGTCTAGAATAGCTTCTGGCCTCCCATCTTCAAAATGTAGAGCACAACTTCCCTCATATGGAACAAAGGGGCAAAATGTAGAACACTCACTAACAAAGTTCTAACTTAATCTAGAAACATCTGAGAGGTATGTCCCTTTTGTTCATAAGTTTTGTGGATGACACATGGCAACATTTTGGTGAATCCAAGCTCATATAGAATGTTGATGACTTCATGATTATTTTAGTAGACTACTATCTGAAGACTATATTAAACTTCAGGTATGATTCCATACAAAGTCTGACTAAGGAATGCTAGTCTTCAACTCAAAGTATTAGAAATTAAGATGATATTGTTTTCTCCCAAATCATCAAATTTTGTCCTATCCACAGATAAAAAGACATTTCAACTGAATTCTTCCTGTAAGTACAGAAAAGTCACACAATACTTCTCTCATTTTAATTGTCACTGAAGATGTTTTATTAGAGCAACTTCCTACATATGTAACAAACAACTGAAGTTACGCATACAATGTCATCACAAAAACTAACATAAAACTCAGCAAATTATACAATAGAAATGCATTCCTAACAGTAAGCCTGCCACAACAAATTCCTATGTATTCTCTCCTTTACAAACTATGCTCATCTTTAACTGGATTCTGAAGAATAAGAAGTCTGAAACTCTAACGTCCAGCATTAGTGACTGATTGGCTACAATCCTCATCGATTTACCAGAAAAATGCAGTAGGGATGTACAAGTAGGCAGATAAAAAGTTAATTTATAACAGTGAAATTTAATTATGTCTAAAAAGGAGTCAGTTTCAGAAGGCCAGAAACTTTAATACTATAAGAAGTGTTGCATCAAAGGAGACAAATAAGGACAGCAATATAAAGACACATATAACAATGTGTGTGTCTTTCGGCTTTTCCTGGTTAGGGGTCGCCACAGTGGAACTCCGGTCCGCTAATGATTGGCAGTAGATTTTTACGTGCCGTGTTGCCGGCCCTGACGCACAACCTTCAACGAAGGTACACCCATTCACGCATGTCTCCACACAGAAGACGCTCTAGCTGAGAATCTAACAAGACAGTGTCTTACTGTGAGGCGACAATGCTACCGCAGCACCACTACCGCAGTGTAATAGCAATACAAGCAATGTAAAGAGGTAATGGTATTACGTAACTTTACAAAGTAAAGTAACAGACAATGTAATGTATCCACCTATATTTCACAAGCTGTGCCCATACAACAAGCAATGTAACAAAATGATGTCAGCTTTAGAAAGTAATATAACATAAAATGTAGTAAGGATGTGCTTTTCTGCACTTTTGGTGCAAAGTCTCATTATACTCCCATGTTGCCTTTTCACGTTAGAGTTGTTTATACACTGCTTTTGTTACACGTCATTTGTTATACTATGCTACAGGGATTTGTTACACTACTTTGTTGCATTATTTTATGTCATACTGTTACATTTCTTTATCTTACCAAAGACAGGATTGGGCAGTCTAAATTGGCCATAGGTGAGAGAGTGTGTGTGTGTGTGTGTGTGTGTGTGTGTGTGTGTGTGTGTGTGTGTGTGTGTGTGTGTGTGTGTGTGTGTGTGTGAGAGTGACTAGTACGAATGAACTACCACAGCAGGACTAGCCTCCCGGTGGTGTAAAACTTGGCTCAAGATAATTGTCACTGTTGAAGTGACGCCCCGACCCCATGTGCAAAATGGGAAAAGAGGTTGAGGATGGATGAATGGATATACATTGAGTTATCTCACTGCTTTTTAATGCAGTGTTATTTAAACACTGCCTTGTTACATGATGTATTTCATTACCATGCTGCGCTTTATTTGTGCTACTATATTATATTATATTATCCAGCTGCACTGCTTCAGTGTAGAACTTTTAACTGCCACATTATAAGTCTTGTTATGTTGACTGCATCTTAAATTTACAGGAGTGCCTTCTGATATTACCTAAATGGCTTTTTATATTGTTTAGTTATATACCCTTATATTCTGTCATAGTATATTGTTTTTCACTGTACATTGTTGAATTGACTTACTGTGTTTCTTGATAGTGTCTTGTTGCATTTTCTTGCTGCATATGGATTTTAATCAATCTTGTTAAATTGTCTTTTTGTCTTACATTTTTATTGCTTTCTTGTACACTATTTTTTCATTGCCTTGTTCCACTGTCAAATTGCAGAGCTTGCTTTCTCATATCTTGACACTTTGTTGTGCTTTTTCAAGTTATTAGCCTTATAACATTGTCTTTTCGAACTGCACTACATTGTTGTTGTTTTTTTTTTTTTGGAGGGGGACTGTCTCTTTACACTACCTTGTTCGTTTTTTTGTTTCATGGTCTTATTACATTGCCTCATTACACTGTTTTGTTTACAGACTTGATTCATTGTCTCTTTAGAATGCATTCATATACTGCAAAGTTACACAGTCTAGTTGCAGTAGCTTTTTCTAGTGCCTCATTTTTGGCCATGTTGATATTTTTGACTACTTTCATTGGTTTGATAATGCTCCCTACAATGTTATATCATCAGATGCACTGCAATAAGGCAGTGTTGTAGTATCATAAGATCATATTAAATACTAGGCTAGCTGCCATCATGGGCCATTTTAACCTTAGCCAGTTTTTATTTCAAAGGTGAGAATCAAACCCTGTACCTTGTGTCTGTAAGGTAAAGACCTTAACCATTATACAAACCCAAGCCTTCTTTTGCAGATCCTGTATTATATTGCCTTTTTGTATTACTTTCTTGCATTTCCTCTGCATATATATTTCCCCACCAATTAGCCTTTTTTCCTACTATATTTCTCTCTACTTTCTGTCAGTTAAACTAACAGCTGCTTTTGGCTACTATAATTGCATCAAGCACATCTGAGTTTGATGAATCTTATATAAACTGCTTAATTAACTTTACTGGATTAAAACATTAACTGACTTAATCAATGACTGTTTAGTGGTCCTTCTGTTATATAATTTAGATAACTGACAACTGTTGTGAATTTCATTTATGTATACCAGATTGTACTAGTACAACTGTGTACCATACTTACATATTCTTGCTTCCTGTAATGACTTGGTTACCTGGCATTCCTCCTGTTAACCATTCATGGTTGTACTACTCAGTTAATATTCCTTTTACATCCTCCATCAAACTTTTGAGGACTACAAAACTGCATACCAAACATCTTAACTGTAAAACTTTGTTGACATAGTGTCTTATTATACCATCTTACATTGCTCTGTTACACTGACCTATTTTAGTTCATTATATAGCCTTATTGTACTGCCTTGTCATGTCTTCTGGTTGCATTGCCTTGTTGTATGCATTTACTATACTATTTCATTATATTATTTCTTTTTGCATGTGGCCTTTTTATGCTACCATAGTTCAATGTTTTCTCTTATCATCGTGTTAGAATACTTCTCACAGTGCTTTGCTACCCTGTCACTGTTGCATGCTCTTCCTATCATGCTTTGTTATAGCACCTTGTTTCTTTCCCCTGTTACAGTGCTTTTTTGCCTTCTCACATTCCGTTGCTACAGTACTTTGCTACATTCCTTTTAACCTACCTTGTAACATTTGCTGCACTGACATGTGTAATCCTTCTCATAGGTTGGTAGATTGATTTATTGCACTCCTTTCTTAGAGTGCTTTTTTATACTTCATTGTTATATTCCTTGTTACAATTGCAGTCTTACATTATCACATTATTTTACATTTCTACATTACAATTTTATACTACCATACTAAAAGCATAGTTGTACTACTTTGTTGCCCTTCCATATTGCAGTCCTATGTGTCACACCTCCTTACACCACTGCCACGTTACATTCCGCTGCTATACTGAACTGTTACATTCTCCTATCACATTGTATTCAGCTGTCAGACTTCTTGTCCCATTGTGCTTTGCTATATAACCTTATCCATGCTCATGTTGCACTGTCATGTGACAACTGTCTCGTTATGTTCCATGCTGCACTGCATAATCTAATTACACTGTATTCTACTTATCCATGTTCATGCTACACTATCATGTGATAACTTTTTTATGTTCCATGTTGTGTTGCATCCTCTTATTAGACTGTATAGTACTTATTCATGTTCATGTTGCACTGTCATGTGATAACTGTCTTGTTATGTTCCATGCTGTTTGCATCCTCTTATTACACTGTATAGTACTTATTCATGTTCATGTTGCACTGTCATGTGATAACTGTCTTGTTATGTTCCATGTTGTGTTGCATCCTCTTATTACACTGTATAGTACTTATCCATGCTCATG
>NC_056741.1:1291613737-1291706237 GCF_019279795.1 Protopterus annectens | reverse complement strand
CCTCCGTGGAAGTATTACACTTTTTGTTTTGTGATTCACATTCCATTAGCTTTCTACTGCCCTCTTTCACCATAGTGGTCTTCCTGTCATCTTGTAATCTATCATTATAAATCTCCATTTCTCCTTCATCACTATCAGCAGTTTCCCTTCTCCAGAATCGTAACTTAGCTTAGTCTAGGGTTTCTGTTCCTCTAGTATTTAGCATCAGTGAAAATAACTCCCCTTTCCCTTATAGAAATAATGTAAAATGTGTATTTTCAGGTGACAACTTACACAAAATACTAAACAAGTAAATGCATTCAAAAATAAAAGAGGAATTTCTTAGCAAAGTTTCTTCTAAATATGTATGTGGACATGAATAAAGATTTTTACTTAGATTTAATTTGTAGTTGCTACTTTGCCTGCCTCAGATCTGTAGCACTATGTTTCCATGTCAGCAGGCTGTGATGTCATTGGCAGAAAATTTTATCCCCATGCAACAACAAATATAAAATAGATACAGCCAAGAGACTGAACCATCAGGATGAGGTGACAGTGATAGGTGCCAGCTCCACCCCAATAACACAGTAATGCATTGTGTCCACCATATTGATTCAGTTGCACTGGATTTAATGAACATTGGTTTGATAACATAATATGCAACCTGAAGTTTATTCTGTCAGGAAACATTAAGAGCTATTGTGGAAAGTACTGGGAACTTGGAAGCAATGGTGGTGCAAAAAAAAAAAAAAGACAAAGTGAGAGAAAGGATGGGATACTGAGCTTGTTGGGAGCAGTAATATGAATGCATAAAGGAAGCTGGGATGAGGAAATTGAGAAAGGGTGAAAAAATGACCTACTAAGAAGCTAGGAAAAAGAGAGCAATGGACATATGGCAGGCAGGCCAGGATAGCCCTGTGGAAGGAATCGGCTAGAAGGGTGAGAGAGGGCCTAACCAAATTATTTACAAAGAAGGGAGAACATAAAACAATTAGTATGGTATTAAGTTATTGAAGATGAATTGTTCTGGGGTGCTAGAGATTAGGAACACTAATGAACTACTTCACTTCAATATTAACGCAGCAGAAATGTAGCAACATGATAAAGTAGGACTATAGGGCAGGTGTACATGAAGCCAAATGTATGGCTGGAAAAGCAAGCACTGCAGAAGAGAAGGAACTTGGGGAATGGCTGGGAGATAAAGTGTGTGGATGAGCACCTTACTGCAGCCTAGTAAATTAAGACCTTAGTAAGCCACTGATGCAATGGAGGCAGTCTCTCTTCACAGCATCTAGAGTACCATCAGAGGACCCAAGGATGACTACAGTAACTCCACTGCTTACAAAAACTGAATGTAAGATGGTGCTACATAATTCCATTTCTGTTAGTTCAGTTCCATCCCCGAGGACTTCTGAAAAGAATTCCACAGGCCACACAACTGGAATTCCTGATAGCTAAGCTAGGCAACAGCACCGTTTCATGCAGCAGAGGTCTTCCCAATCCAGCTTGATCCAGTTCTATGACTCAGTCACTACTGAAAAGTACAAGGAATTCCAATGAATGTTTTCTCTTTGGATGTCAGCAAAGCCTTTGACTCTGTACTTTATAGTAGACAGGTGTGGATGTTGAAGAGTGTGAAGTCTGATCCAAAATGGCAAAGTGGAGGAGAGGATGGTGGAATAAAAATAGAGGTGCAGACAGGGGTGAAACTCTATGAAAAAAGCTAGTAGCTAGGGGAGTACTGCATGATTTGGTGCTGAGACTTAAAGAAACAAAGAATATGATGGCAGATAGGAGCCAATCAATCCATTTAGTGTGCTTATTTTCAGGGGAGTAGCCAGGATTTTTGAAATTGTATTCTAACCTCAAAACTATTGGTACCACTTCCATAGGTGAAGCTCTGTGACTTTCTGAAGACAGTGCATGTTTTAAAAAACATCTTTTCATAGCCACCTCCACTGACACTGAGGGATAAAGCTCTGAGTATGACCCAGGCAACAGCTCAGGTGACTGGCAGAGCTAGTAAGGAAGGAAAGTGTTCTCATCCTTGAGGGAAGGTGGGGCAGAGCCAACTGAAAATGTACCAGCCTCCTTTGGAGGGGTTAGGATCCAAAACATGCAGCCTGTGGGTAGGTGTTAAGCTTGCCAAGCCTTCAATGGGTAGTAGTCTTCATAGTGGGGGTGCAGGACTATACAACAAGGTAGGAAAGGCATTGTAACCCTACAGAGATATGGTTCACATCTCCTACTACACAGGGGGTGTTAGGGAATGTACACATAGCCTGGATGCCAGAGATGAACAAGCAAACCTCATGGCTGCTTGAATGATGCCCCCCAGAGATTTTCACCTACATGGTTACGGAGCACACCCCACCATGGAGGAATTAATGAGTTCAAGTCCCATTGTGGGATGCTTGATGGTTAGCAAGCATGGGGAAAACATGTAGAAAAAAGCATACCTTTTCATTACTAAGAAAAAATGCTGAAATAACAGGCTTATGCAAAAAATCCATTCAGCTAACCAGGCACTCTGAAAAAAGACCAATTAATAAAATATATAACTTGGTAAAATAACATAATGATAAATTCGCTTATTTTTAAATGTAAATTCAATTGCATCTCATTGCACAAAATAAAAATATTCTAAAAAAAAGTATGTGGTGTACATAGTGTATGTTTGGCAATACCCATGCATAGCTCCTTACTCATTATATTTCTTGATTATTTATTTACTTGCATTTGCTAAATGGAGTAAAACACTGATCATCTTGGATGTTTTTTAAGATTTTATTGTTTCTTTCTTTGCTTTTGGTATGTATCCCTGGAAGAGAGAAAATGTTATAAAAAGCTTTTCTAAGACGGTAAGAGTTTTATGGTTGCATAGGTAAGATGTAGTTCATAGTTAAGCAATAGTTTGCTTCCTCTTTCTTATATCCTGCCACTGATAACAATTGCCTTATATCTTGTCTATATATTTCTGAATGTTCTTATAATTTTTAGTTTTACTAGCTGTGTATAAAGGCTGTTTCAGTTATCCACCACTGTTTCTGTGAAACACAACATCACCAAATCTCACCTGAGTCAACATCATGCAAGCTTAAACTACAACATTTAGTTCTCATACATCAGTTTTCTGGAAAGATTGTAATCATTTAGAGTCCACAGATTCACTTAACATACTTGAAAGTTTCAAGTACATCGCCTCTCTGCTTTCTTTCTTCAAGACTAAACATAATAAGCTCCTCTAGTCCAACCATTCTCTCTCTTTATATGGCCTGTTGCAGAGACCATGCAACTCCTACCCTCGCTTAAGCTGTCTCCATGTTTTTATGTTTTTAGATTATAAGATCTCCAGAGCTGTTCACAATAATCTAGCAGGGGAGTTTTAGCAAAATCTGTATAGATTACATAAATAAATAAACTTCCAGTTTCCTACTGATAATGTATCTTGCTACCATCCCCTGATTCCACAGCTGTAACTTCCTGGTTCCTGCTGACAATGCATCTTTCTGGCATCCCATGATTCCACAGCTTTAACTTCCAATTTCCTGTTGATAATGCATCTTAGTAGCATCCCGTTATTCCAGAGCTTTCTTTGCTGCTGTACTACTCTGGCTGTTCACATTTGGGTCATCAGATAGGATTGTCAATAGGATCCATTCCTCATTTCTGAATAGTAACTGCTTCTTCAAATGTTTTCAACCTTCCTGAGTTTGTCAGGTCATCTTTTGTCAATGATGTAAGCACTGGGCCCAAAGGAAATAGAAACACAGTCACATCTGCTATCCAGTGAAAAAATATTGTATACTGCACAAGCTTCAAAGTGATGTCTCTCTCTCTCTCTGTCTCTCTGTCTCTCTCTAGTATCTAGAATCCTGTCGTTTTGCCTAGTAAAGGATAAAGTGAATAGGGAGAAGGAGAACCTTGCTGGCAGTTAAGGCCTTCAATAAATGAATGAATGACTGAATGAATGGCATGAGTAAGGGGTATATGCATTCAGTTTGCCCTCTTAAAAACAGCATTCAAGTAGCGGCCTAAGTTTTAGTGAATATGCCTAGAAGAAGATATGGCCTTCCATTTGAGATGGCTACTGCAGCATTTATGTGGTCACTACTGTCTGCCACTCAGACAAGAATATACCAGGCGGAGTAAGCTAGATTTGTAAAATGAGGAAGTTTGCACTCACCCCTCCTTTAGCAAGTCTGTAATCTTATATTTTGATATTGACAATGAAAAGACCTTAGCATCCCTGTCTTTCTTCAGTTCTCCCTACAGATTATTATGTCTAAGTCACAAGAAGAAATGCAAGTACATGCCAGTACTAGTGGCTCTGTGTGTTGTACTGGGAGTATCAAGGGCACTGCACACAATATGCAGGCCCACATAATGTGCCGGGCCCAACACCCTGCAATCAAGCCTCCTTGCATTCTGAATTTGGGATGCCTATTCATTTTCTCTGTAAAGGTGTAGTAGTTGGTACAAAGGCACTTTTAGTGAGTGCCAGTACGCACATATAATATTGCTGAAAGCCACTTTTAGTGATGATAGAGTTTGCACTTTTCCTCATTGTTATGGGACCATGAAGTTGATATTCATACATTTTTTGGGGGGTGGGTATCTAATCCCTCTGCAAAGATATATGTTTTGAAATTTTATTTAGCAGTGGCTTTCAGGTATTTCATTTGTGGTATTATCACTCACTTATATTTCTCCTGATGAGTCAACATGAATTCAACAGAAAAGCATGTCAGCTAGTTTAAGGCCCCAACCATAGGACTAGAGGGGGGAATACCTTCCCATTTAAGTAATGTTCAAACTTAGACTCTGCCTAGTGGTGTTAATCCTAAGAGATGATGGCAAACCAGACATTGGCACATGGAAAAGATAGTTAATGGTTTATATATGAACTGAAAGGGTATGCCATAAAAGCTAAAAGGGACTCTGTACATATGCTTTGTTTCCCTTGTGCTGGAAAACACTTGTCACGATGATTTTAAACTCACTCAGCCATGTGATATAAAACTTACACTGTGCATAAAGTGCATAGAAAAAGCAGGAGAGTTGGAAATGTTCTTAATCCAAAACCCCCACATAAAGAGGGCATTAGTATACATACCCCACAAAAGGGGGCATTATTATCCCTTAAAAAAACACACGGGGGACATTATTACCTACAAAAACACAAAGGGGTGCACTACTATCTACAGGGTCATTCTATCACCACTTGCACATGGTTAAGCAGCACCACAAAATGGGGGGACATCAGATAAACTGGTAGGGAGAAGAAACTCATAATTTCCTTCTCTGATGGTCTGCTTTCTGTTTAACAAATTTGTCTCAGATACCACATTGACATTTACAGCAAGAACCTGTGCATTTGTGTCATCAGGAATAATATGGTGATCGCAGATGGAGGGGCTGGTACAACTTGTGGGGGAGCAGGTCGGTTGTAGCTAGAATTCAGTGCAAAAAGAAAGTTGAAGGTTATGTATTGTTTAGAAGAAATTGAGGGTGTAATAATAATGCTGTAGGAAGGACACAGGAGGAAAATGACTGGGATCCTAAATCAGCCCAGCTGGAATCAAGCAGTGAAATATGAAAGGATAGTGGTGCACATCTAGGGGAGTGAACCTGAGAGGTGCTGACCTCATCACCCTATTATACTTGGTATTGGGGAGGCTGCATCTTAAGTGGGGTGTTCAGTTCTGTCTGCCACACTGACAGAAGATGATGCTGGTAGAAGTAATGTAATGGAGAGCAAGCAAAATACAATCAGTTGGCAATGTATTGCTTGGGGACAAAGTAACAGTACAGTGTTGAAGAACTATGGGTAGAGAAAGAGATGACTTAAGACAAACTTAAGGGAATGATATTTCACAGGCATAGTGCTGCTGTCCTAGAATGCCAGATAAAGTGATAGAATGTAGTTGAAGGGAGGATGTCAAGTAAGGCACAGGCAGAAAGTGAAGGTGATGGGGTAGGGAAAAAGCAGAGGTGGGTATGGTGTCAGGGATAGAGAGAAAGAGGTGGAGATGGTGTCGGGGACGGACAGAAAGAGATGGGGATGTTGTTGGGGACAGACAGAAAGAGGTGGATATGGTGTTAGGGACAGACAGAAAGAGGAGATGATGGTGCCGGGCCATTCAGAAAGAGGTGGAGATGGACATGGACAGACAGAAAGATGAGGGGATGGTGTTGGGGACAGACAGAAAGAGGTGGAGATGGTGTCAGGGGAGATAATGGTGGAGATGGTGTCGTGGACAGACAGAAAGAGGAGGGGATGGTGTCGAGGACAGACAGAAAGAGAAGGGGATGGTGTCGAGGACAGACAGAAAGAGATGGGGATGGTGTCAGGGTCAGGGGAGATAATGGTGGAGATGGTGTCGTGGACAGACAGAAAGAGGAGGGGATGGTGTCGAGAACAGACCGAAAGAGATGGGGATGGTGTCGTGGACAGACAGAAAGAGGAGGGGATGGTGTCGAGAACAGACCGAAAGAGATGGGGATGATGTCGTGGACAGACAGAAAGAGGAGGGGATGGTGTCGAGAACAGACAGAAAGAGATGGAGATGGTGTCGGGGACAGACAGAAAGAGGAGGGGATGGTGTCAGGGACAGACAGAAAGAGGTGAAGATGATGTTGGGGACAGACAAAAAGATGAGGGGATGGTGTCGGGGACAGACAGAAAGAGATGGGGATGGTGTCAGGGACAGACAGAAAGAGGAGGGGATGGTGTCAGTGACAGACAGAAAGAGGTGAAGATGATGTTGGGGACAGACAAAAAGAGGAGGAGATGGTGTCGGGGACAGACAGAAAGAGATGGGGATGGTGTCAGGGTCAGGGGAGATAATGGTGGAGATGGTGTCATGGACAGACAGAAAGAGGAGGGATGGTGTCGAGAACAGACCGAAAGAGATGGGGATGGTGTCGTGGACAGACAGAAAGAGGAGGGGATGGTGTCGAGAACAGACAGAAAGAGATGGGGATGGTGTCGGGGACAGACAGAAAGAGGAGGGGATGGTGTCAGGGACAGACAGAAAGAGGTGAAGATGATGTTGGGGACAGACAAAAAGATGAGGGGATGGTGTCAGGGACAGACAGAAAGAGATGGGGATGGTGTCAGGGACAGACAGAAAGAGGAGGGGATGGTGTCAGTGACAGACAGAAAGAGGTGAAGATGATGTCGGGGACAGACAAAAAGAGGAGGGGATGGTGTCGGGGACAGACAGAAAGAGATGGGGATGGTATCGGGGACAGACAGAAAGAGGTGGAGATGGACAAGGGAAGAAGCAACTGCATATATGGTGTGCTAGAACACTCAAGCAAACTTGATAGACTAGCGTATTCCTCTGATAACATCGTTGCATGCTTTTTATGTATAGTCAGAAATCTGTAACCATAAAAGAATTTCTGCTGTACTAGATTTATGCTATGATCAGAGATATTGAAAGATATGAGAAGAAACGGTATTCCTTTGATGTCTGACTGTGAAGTAAATTGCCTACAGCTAACATCTCTGAGAAATCTTACATTATATATAAAACAAGCTCCCTGAAAATGGCACATAAACAATGCTTTTCAACAAATGCTCAGCACTACAAAATATATAATAAATAATGCCAAAATATGTGAAATGCTTTATTTGTAGATATTTTCATGAGCCAGGCATCTGTATATCTTCAAAATAAATAACTGAAGAAGCTACACACTGCAAACTCTAAAGATTAAAAATTAATTTTAATACAAAAATCTAGAATTAACATAAGAAGCAAGGTTTTTAGTATGAACACTTTAAGGAAAAAGCTCTACATCAAGAAAACTATTGTGTTAGTTACTGGTTCTTTTAGAGACATAGACTGAATACAGTTAAGATTGCTTTTTAATGGCACAAACACAAGTAGATGGTTTCATAGATGTCCTCTGCATTGCATACCAGAGGCAGTGCAGAAGACATCTTGGCCACAGGGCTGATAGATACATTATTCCCAAACAGGCTGATGTAGCTTCCAGCGCTCACTAAAATTACAAGAGTGTTTGAAATGATGCACTATGCTTAGCCCTCCCTAGAGGTACAAAAATGTATGAAATAATGCACTATGCTTCAGTTCATAAAACATTGATATAAATAGCAACCAGAGCACCATAATATGAATGTGACATAAGGTGGCCAAAGGAAATGACTGGAAACACCAGCTGCACTGCATAGGTAGATTGTGTACCCATGAGCTGCTACTCAGCATGGATTGGTTATGTGCCTATGTATGTAACAGTGCACTAGGTACAAGGACAACGCTATGCATTATGACAAAATACCCATCATGGTTAGAATGTGTGCTCACAAGCACAATACAATGACTGCCAGCAAAAAAGACATGCATTCCCATTTCACACGCAATATGGAAAGACTATGTGCCCCCATAGACTGTAGTGATGATAGAGTTAAGGGGCAAGGGGAATGCCAAGCATAATACAGGTGCAATTGGGAGCTGTATACCAGAAGGAGTACACAGTGGGGCACAGTGTGTGCTGCATATGGTACAGTATATGTACACAAACAGGTACTATTCACGATGCATACCTGTGAGGGAAATGGTGCATGTAATGCCTATGCTGACACAAGTTTTACATTCTCTCACACAAACACACACAGACACACACACACACACACAAACAATGCCTTCTGACAAATACTCATCGATACAAAATATGCAGTGATAGTGTGTATGTGTTTGTGAGTGGATTTGTGTGTGTGTGTGTGTGTGTGTGTGTGTGTGTGTGTGTGTGTGTGTGTGTGTGTGTGTGTGTGTGTGTGTGTTGTGTGCATTTGTAGTTTAGTGTTAGATTTAGACGTAAATAAGGTTATAGTTTTAGAGTTTTGCATGTGTGACGGTGTATGTGAACTCGGTGTCTGAGTGCCTTGTGCAATGGAACTGTAAGTGAAAGGGTATTTTGTTGAGGTAATATGTAGGGATGGGTTAGGAGACCCCCACATTTTTGTCATCATTCTTCACCACACAGTTTCCTACTACCCTCTCCGCTACTCCTATTACTCAATCACAACATTAAAAGATGTATGACTTTCTAATTTTATAAGGCTATGACATTCGATATGTATATATTATAAATACCAGTTTTCCCATTTCAATTGCATATATTGAAAAAATGTTTGCCTTTGCTGTCTTATGTATATTTTAACCACCTACATTTACTAGTGTGTTTTCTTTCTTCACTTTCATTGCACTATATTGTACATAGCTTGTATTGTTACTTATTGTTTGCCATGTCAAGCTTTACTCCCAGGGACTCTGCTGAAAAGGGTCTTTTTCCCACTCGGACTTTCATAGAAAATAAATGCAAATACATAAATAAAATAAATGTCTCTGCTTCACTACTAAAGTTATGGGCAGCACTGATGGCAGCAGATATGAAATGGTTCCTGTGTTTACTAACAGTTTGTATGCACTGTACATAGCCTTCTTTAGTACTCTGCAGTTTTCTCAAATTGAGTGCATATATAGCCCTTCCTTCCACAATTTGTGTCTTCATTTGTATTCTGTATAAATTTACTGAGAGCTGTTCTTTTTTTCTTTTTGTGATTACTTTTTGTCACTTTATCCACATGGGCACTTGAAATTTGTCATTTGTGATCAGAGCTCTACCTAGGTAAAGAAAAATAAATAAATAAAGCACAATAAATTAATAAAATATTTGCATTACTCAAAAGAGGAAACTGATTCACTTAGGTTTAGAATTATTATTATTTTTTTTTGAAATGACAACTTTTTTATCAGAACCAAATTAAGAGATATTCATGTACATTTACATTTGCATATTTGTAAAACTTTAAATATTAAATGTTTATATTATACCCTCCTACATGACGTATTTATGAAATAGTAAAAACATAGTTCATGTATTCACATTGGACAGTATTGCATAGTCCAGTAAAAATTTTACCAAATGCATTCCGTGAACACTTATTCCAATAGTAGCTAGCCTCCATTCCTCAGCTATAACCTACTTGATTCTAATCCAGCATATTGTTACAGTAATGTTTATCATCTATTTCTTTTCCACATTCCCATATCATAAAATGGCTAATTTCTATGGCCAGATCTAATTCTTCACCTATAGCAACAATCCTACCCAGAACAATAAGATTCTGATGTTCGATATTTAAAATTTCCCAACATCTCAACTTGAATAACATATTCTTTAAAGTTGTCAGTATTGTCCACATATCAGTCTGCAGAACCAATGCTGTTTAGACCATTCACCCGATACTTCAGTTTGTCATATTTCTTCACCTCTGATGAATACCAATAGCAGGTCACCCATGGACTGCACTAGACCACTGAACCATAAACCTGTATTATCACCCTTGTCAGCAGCATCCTACCAATATACCCCTCAAATAGTAATAAGAAAAAGGGAGAAAGACACATAACTTAGCCAAGAGAATTACAGTCAAACACATGCCCAGAAAACTACTCAATGGCAACTTCAAATTTCTAAAGAAAAAAGGGAAGAACATTAGCCACCCAGTGGTGTGAACCTTGGCTCTAGATGGTTGTCACTGTTGAAGTGACACCCTGACCCCATGTGCAAAAGTGGGAAAAAGGGGTTGTGGATGCATGGATGGATGGATGGATTTACTCATCAAATCTGTTCCCCCTCCCAGCTGCTCATGTGACCATAAGATTCCCCCAGGTATCCTAGCTGCCTATAACTATTAGCACTCACATACTATGCGATTGCCATTCCTTTAAAACAATTTATGTAATCATTTTTTTTTTTTAATTTTCAGCATGAGATGACACCCATTCTCATTCAAAACCCACTTCTAGAAGTCAAACCACAGACAGTAAATAAAAGTGAAACTAGAAGATATTTCCCCATATTACATCTTCTGACTCAGTGGTTCTTACCACTAGTTAAATATAAGTTGTCATGTATTAAGTACCTACCATTACTATTACTAAATTAATTGAATCCATTAAGTAGACCCTCACACAGAAGTCAGGGTGCCTTGCTAACATTTACTTGCCTTTTACTTGTCCTGTTTCCAATATAGTGTTACTATGGTAGGAGTACTGACTCAGTAGTTCCAATATAGAGTACACACACACACACACACACACACATATATATATATATATATATATATATATATATATATATATATATATATATATAGTAGGAGTGCTAACTCAGTAGTTAGACCGTACTGACTCAGTAGTTAGAATGTAGTTTTAATATGGAAGGATTACTGACTCAGTAGTTCCAGTATAGTATAGTATTTATATGATGCAAGTACTGGCTTTGTTGTTCCAATGCAGTATCAATATGGCAGGAGTGCTGACTCAGTAATTCTGATATAGTATCGATATGGTTTGAGTTTCAAACATTTCAAAGGTTGTCATCGCTGGGGGTAGTAGTGGGGATAAGCTTCCACTAAGTATAAAATTCTCCCATGCCATGCATCTCTAATAGCCTCTGACAACCCAAGTCCAGCTCTTGGCCTTCATGTGTGGCTTAGTTTCTAAGTCTGGCAAACCATTTGTACTGACAGGAGAAGGGGCAAAGTCAGGTGACCGGTGCCTTAAAACCAGTTGCTTCAGGCAGGTGAAGCTCGCCCAGCCCACCTAGGAGAAGGTAAACTCTGATTTAAAACCTGCTCTATCTTGCTGTAATACCTAGTCATGGTGAAGGTTTCAGGAGTAAGCCCCGAAGAAAAATCCAGAGATGGAGCCCTAAGGCAGCTTGAGGCCATACTCAACCTCACTCTGGCAGCTCCTGCAATGACACTGATGCCAAGTTGTACTGGCCTTGCCTTTCCCCTTGGATTACATCAGTGGCATAGAGCAGGGGAACCTGCTTCTGGGTATCAGCTTTTTCCTCAAATCCACTTGCCCAGGCCTGCACCCTGGATAGAACACTCCAGCTTCACTTTGTGACCAGTGACATAGTACAGGAAGCAGTGGCTACCAGTAACAAGCCAATGAACTCAACTGGTATAGAGCCAAGCATCAGGAGCTGCTTTTGACAGTAGGAGAGAACCTTTGATCTCATTGGGCAGCTACCATCCACCTTAAGCTTGGAAGCTCCAGACAAATAGGTGTTGCCTTGCCACAGTCCACTTGGTCCACTGAGTGTTTGGGGCTTAGGGAACCCCAAACATGTGGATTCTTAACCATACACCTGGAAAAACAAAAAAGCATCAAAAATAAAACAGCCTTTAGGCTAGGCACATGGAACATAAGAACAATAACTCCAGGCTTTAGGGAAGATCTACAGAACATCAGTGATGCTTGAAAGACAGCAGTCATTAGCAGTGAGCTGAGCAGATTGCAAATAGACATTGAGGTTCTCCAGGAAACAAGGCTGCTATCCATTGGATTTCTCAGAGAGAAAGACTTTACTTTTTCCTGTCATGGGAAGCTTCCAGAAGAGACCAGGGAACATGGTGATGGTTTCACAGTCAGAAACAACCTCACTGGCTCAGTCATACCACCAAATATAGAATGAGAGACCAATGAAAATTCAGCTACAAACACCAGTGGCCATGGTAAACTTCTTCAGTGTCTATGCTCCTATTTTAACTTCCACCCAGGAAGTCAAGGACAAGTTCTGTGATGAACTTAGTGCTGCCATCAGTGAGGTCCCTTCCCATGAACAATTATTCATTCTTGGTAATTTTAATGCCAGAATTGGCATTGACAATCACAGCTGGCCATCCTGTCTGGGACAGTTCAGAACAGGAAAGATGAATGAAAATGGACAGCGTCTCCTTGAACCTTATTCCCAATATGACAGCTGGATAACCAACACCTACTTCAATGTAAAGCCATAGCACAAAGTTTCCTGGTGCACCCAAGACTGAAACATTGGCTCCAACTTGGCCTTGTCCTCACCAAACACAGCAGTTTAAGTAGAGTCAGGGTAACATGCAGTTACCACAACACAGACTATGATACCAATCACTGGCTCATGTGCAAGGTGAACATCCAGATACAAAGGTTCTTTTGCTCTAAAAAGGAAGGGAGGCCACACATTGACATAAGCAAGACTTGTGATCCTTCAAAAGTGCACAGGTTTATTCATACACCTGAAGAGGCCTTGCCCTGCCTGGATGACACTGACACCAGCAAGATATGGGAAAAACTACAGGATGCTATCAATAACACTGCAATACCTATATTTGGGAAGAAGGCAGTCAAGTGTGCTGATTGGTTTGAAGCCTACATTGAAGTGCTGACACCCCTGATTGAGAAGAAGAGACAGACACTGGCTGCAGGCAGATCCTTGCCCCATGAGGAGAACCTGCAGGCACTCCAGTGTGCATGGAGTCAAGTGCAGCAGGTAGCTGGGTGGTGTGCAAATAATTATTGGCTCCAACTTTGCTTCAGGATTCAGCAGGCCACAGACATTGGTAATATGCCAGGGATGTAAGATGGGATCAAGCAACCCATGGGGCCATCACAAAGGAAGATTGCCCCACTTAAATCAACCACAGGGAAGGTCTTAAAGGGCAGAACAAAGCAGATGGAATGCTGGGTGGAATACCATTCACAGCTGTATGCCAGAGAGACCATAGTCCTAGAGAGAGCCCTGAATGCCATCAAGCCTCTGCCAACTATGACTAAACTTGATGCTGAGTCCACCTTGGGGGAACTCAACGATGCAATAAAAGCACTTTCTTCTGGAAAAAATCCCTGGAAAGATGGTGTTCCCTCAGAAATCCTTAAATGTGCCAATGGTACCCTAATCTCAGAGATGCATGCAATACTTTGTCAGTGCTGGAGAAAAGATAGTATACCGCAAGATATGAGGGATGTTAACATAGTTACTATCTATAAGAATAAGGGTGATAAAATTAATTGTAACAACCATCATGGATCTCCCTTCTCTATACCATGAGAAAGTTGTTTGCTGATGTTGCCCTAATGAGGCTCCAGATTCTTGCCGAAAGAGTTTACCCCTAGTCTCAGTGTGGGTTTCAGATCTGGATAGTCTACTGTAGACATGGTTTTCTCGGTTAGGCAACTATAAAAAAGTACATGGAGCAGAACAAACCTCTATATATTGCCTTCATTAATCTGACCAAGGCATTCAACTTCATCAGTAGGAAAGGTCTGTCTGCAATTCTGGCAAAGATCAGCTGTCCTCCAATACCGCTTAGCATTATCAGGGCCTTCCATGAAGGCAAAAAGGGGACCATCGTGTATGATGGATCCATGTACAAACCTTTTGAGATTCTCTTTGGAATAAAGCAGAGACGTTTACTAGTTCCAACATTGTTTGGTATCTTCTTTTCAGTTCTGTTGAAATTTGCTTTTGGAACTGCTACAGAGGGTATCTTTCTCTGAACCAGTATGGATGGCAACCTCTTCAAACTGTCAAGACTCAGATCAAAAACCAGGGTGCTTAGGAAGCATCTAAGGGAGTTCCTGTTCTCTGATGATGCAGCTATTGCGGTTCTCATTTGGCAAGAACTTCAGTCACTCATGACTCGCTTTGTGGATGCATGCATGGAATTTGGACACATGACCAGTTTAAAGAAGACCCAGGTGATGGGCCAAAATATGGCCAAATAGCCATCAATGAGGATAAGCAACTATTAGCTGGAGGCTGCCCATGAGTTTGTGTACCTAACCTCTGCAATCTCTGACAACTTGTTGCTTGATAGCGAGATCAACATGCCCATTGGAAAAGCTGCAACAATGTTTTCCAGGCAGACAAAGAGAGTATGGGCTAATAATAAACTCACTATACACACCAAGGTGCAGGTTTACACAGCCTGTGTTTTGAGCACATTACTGTATGCCAATGAACCATGGACTCTGCTCTCAGAACAGGAGCAGTGACTCAATGTATTCCATATGCATTTCCTTAGGAGCATACTTGGTATCTCATGATAGTACCAGATCCCCAACAGCACATCACTTTAGAGGACAGGCACCATCTCTGTGTTCACCCTTCTGAAACAGAGACATATGCATTGGTTGGCTCATGTCTCATGCATGACAGATGGCAGAACACACAACCCAAATTGCGCTACAAGGACAAATGCAAGCATGACCTCAGCACTATCTCCATCGCTGTGAAAGTACAGTTGTGTAAAATCTTACCATAATGGTAGATGTCCTTCTCTTCACTGTTGCAGTATTCAATAGATTACAGATCCCCTGTGAATGGCTGCCAGACATCTGGCTAGTATACCAAAGCCTTTAGGTTGCTTTAAGGTACACCATATGTCACACATATGCTCTATGCATAGAAAAAGGCATAAAGGTGACGTCTGGACATATCATCCTCACAACTGAGAGGCCCAGTAGGAATGCCAGTCCAAGGAAAAGAAAAAGCAAACCAGTACATCCAGAAGACAAATGAACCAGGGGAGGAGGGGGGCGTGAATACTGCAACAGTGAAGAGAAGGACATCTACTGTTTGGGTAAGGCATTACACGACTGTACTATGTCCTTCCATTTCACTGCTGCAGTATTCAGTACACTAGGGAGAGTGACAAAGCTAAGGAAGAAGAGGGGGAGGAGGAAGAATCAGCAGAGCCCACTAGGAAGCCATGAAGGATGGCCTTAGCAAAACCAGCTCTAGCTCTGGAGATTCCATTAAAATTGTAGTGCATGGTAAATGTAGGCACAGAAGTCCGGGTAGCTGCCTCAAGAACAGAGTTAGTATCCAAACCCCTGAAAAAAGCACCAGAAGAAGCCACAACTGTAGTAGAATGAGCCTTAACAGAATAAGAAAGGCTCTTACCATGAAAAGAACAACAAAAAGAAACAGCTTTAGAGATCCAAGAAGAAACAGTTTGCTTGGATACAGCCAATCCTAAAGACTTAGGATGAAAGGAAACAAAGAGCTGATCAGATTTACAAACAGTCTTAATCTTATCCAAATTAAATCTGAGTTGTATATGCACATCCAGCATGTGTAGCACCTTCTCTCTGGCAGATTGTGGAGAACAGAAAAAAGTGGCAAATGAATAGATTGCTGTAGGGACAACTCATTCACCACCTTGGGCATAAAAGAAGAATTAGTACACAAGGGCACCCTGTCCTTGTGAAAAAAACAAAAAAGGAGGACAAGCCATAATGGCTTGAAGCTCAGACACCCGTTTGGCAGAAGTAAGGGCCAACAAAGGTACAGTCTTCCAAGAGCAATGTTGCAAGAAAGCTGAAGCTGCAGGCTCAAAAGGAGCCTGAGACATTTTTTCCAAAACAAAATTAAGATCTCATGGAGGAGGAACAGGCTTTCCTGGGAGGCCTAATATGAAGGACGCCTTTAAGGAATTGTTTAGCTTCAAACGAAGAAGCTAAAGGAGGAGATAAAGGCAGACAAGCAGAAACAGCTGATAAATGGGCCTTAACAGAATAAGCCAATCCAGCATTGATCAATTCACACAGATGAGAGAACCAAAGGAACATCCACAGAAAGTGGATCCAGGTTATGAGAAAATCAAACAGAAAACCTCTTCCATTTGGGTATGATTTCTTAGTATTGGGTTTCCTGGCCTGCTGCAGGACCCTAAGCACATATTCAGTAAAAAGGTGTCTAAGCGAAATCAAAATCCTATCACCCACAGTGCCAGTTGAAGAGTAGACAGGTGGGGATGGATGAGAGATCCCTTATCCTGTGTGAGTAGGTCCACCCTGTGAGGTAACTTGTGATGACTGCCCTTCACTAAATGCAGAAGAAGAGGGAACCTATGCTGTCTCAGCCAAAAGGGAGTCGCCAACAAGATTTTGGGAGCATCCTGTTGAATTTTGAACAGGACTTTTGAAATGAGGAGAAGGGGAGGGAAAGCATAAAGAAACACCCTCTTCCAAGAAGAAGTTAGGGTGTCCACCTTCCAAACCAGAGGGCCTGGGACTCTGGCACAAAATAGAGGATGTTGTCTGTTCAGATGGGAAAACAAAAAGATCTATTTGAGGAGTGTCCCACGTGTGGGCAATATCCAGAAACACATCCCTGTGAAGCATCCATTTGTGGATTGAGTTAAGGACCGACTCAGAGTGTCTTCCACAATGTTATGACCTGATGGAATGTAAACTGCCTGAAGAGTCACTTGATACCGGATAGCAAGATTCCACACCAGGAGTTCCAACCAGCAAAGAAGATAAGCTCTTGTCCTGGGTCTACTACTAAACACCGACACGACGATTCCCCGACACAAAACTCACCGACGCCAAATAACCGACATCACACAAACCCGACAACGCAAAACACCGAACATCAGTACACCGACACACGGAAAGTAAACAACACACTACACTACATAGCATACACACTAGCCCTGACCCAAACCCTAACCCTAAGGTCCGACACTATCGCACACTTCACCTACCTGCACCCTAACCCTAACTCACTTAACCCACCCCTAGCCCAAGCTCCGACACTAACGCACACATCACCTACCTGCACCCTAACCCTAACTCACTTAACCCACCCCTAGCCCAAGCTCCGACACTAACGCACACATCACCTACCTGCACCCTAACCCTAACTCACTTAACCCGTCCCTAAACTACAGTCCCTCACTAACACACACTTACCTTACCCGAACCATACCTCCGACACAAACACACACTCACCTTTCCCACAGCCTAAGCCGACATCCCACAATCTCGAGCACTTACCTGACCGCTCCTAACTCCGTCACCATCGCACACTTACCGGGTCGCGATCGCACATTCCCTTGTCGGTCTTTCCGCTGTCGGCAAATAACCCTGTCGGTAAACTTACCTGTCGGTCATCTCGCGTCGGTGAATATTCTGTCGGGGAATCGTCGTTTCAGTCATTAGTCGTAGACCCCTTGTCCTACCTTGTTTGTTTATATACCACATCACTGTGGTATTATCTGTAGATACCTTGAAAGGTCCTGGGTGAAGAGAGGATGAAAATCCTGAAACACCAGCAGAAGAGCTCTCATCTCTTTGATACTGATATGCTCTTTCTGCTGAAGAGGCGACCATACCTCCTGCACCTTTAGGGAGCCAAAAGCTGCTCCCACTCCCCATTCCACATCTGAAGCATCTGTGAACAGCTCCTGAAAGGGAAGAGGGGAATGAAAGGGAAGCCCTGGATTTAGGGACAACTGCTGGATCCACCAGTGAAGTTCCTTCTTGAGACAAGGTAGAACTACAAATTCTAGGGGATGCACATGCTGAAGCCAAACTGACTTCAGAAACCACTGGAGTTTGGCCAAAGGAAGCATAGGGATGGTGGATGCCATGAAGCAAAGAGCTCTCAGAAATTCCCTGGCTGTTATAGAGGCCAGAGGAAGAAGAGTTTGAAAGAAGAAAATGAGTGTTAAGGCCTTGGGAGGAGGCAGTGATGCCAGCATAGGCACATTCTGAATCCTGCACCCCAGAAAAACATGTTCTTGAGAAGGAGTCAGAAAAGACTTCTTGAAGTTTATTGTGAATCTCAGGCTTTGCAGAAGAGAAATGGCGAAGTGAAGATTTTGCAACAGGATCTCTGGAGACGATGCCTGAAAAGAAGATCATACAAGTAAGGAAACACTTGGACCCCCCAAATCCTGCAAAAAGCAATCACAGGAGCGATGCATTTGATGAAAACCTTGGGACAGCAGAAAGGCCAAAGGGTAAAGCAGAGAACTGAAAATGCCAGAAAGCAACAAAGAAATGTAAAAACTTCCTGAAAAGGGGATGGATCGGGATATGGAGATAGGCATCCTTGAGATCCAGAGACACCATATAAGCCGAAGGAAGCAGAATAGGAAACAAAGTCTGAAGGGATAACATTCGAAAGAAGGGCACCTTCAGAAAAGTATTTAGATGAGAGAGGTCTAAAATTGGTTTCCAAGTACCCTTTTTTTCTGGCTACTTGAAACATCCAGGAGTAACCCCCTCCCTCCCACTTAGGGACACAAGCACCTCTTGAATATTACCCTGAGTCAAAGGTTCTCAAAGCACCTCTGGAAAGGAGAGTTGTTCCTGAGGAATACCCATAAAAGGGGGAAGAGATTTCCAAACCATGAAATATCCCTAGCAAATAATGGACAGGACACCAGAATCCTGAGTAATAGGGACAGGACCCAGGAATGCTGAGTAATCTGTAGCCAAACAAGAAGAGATAGAGAAAGGTGAAGAGGAAGAGGAATGTGGCTGGGAAGAATAGGACAGACAGCACTTGGTTTATCGGGAAAAAGAGACTTCTGAAGCACATAAGTCTGCATTGCCTTAGCAGGAGGAGCCTGTTTGCCACCCTTATTACCCTTAGGAGGAGGGAGATATTGCCTGTGAACAAAGGCTGGCTCATTAGGGTAGTTTCTCAGAAATTTAGGTAGAGGAGAAACAAACACGTTTAAGTTCTTGTAAAGCCTTACTCTTATCCTGAAGGGACTTAAACAAATCAGCAGCAGCCTCACCAAACAAGTGTTTAAGGACCTCCATCAACTTAACCTTAATTTCATCAGGCAAAAGTTGAAGCCAACGCCAAGAATAGCTTGTCATCACTGACCCAAAAGCAGCAGCCCTAGAGGAGGCATCTGCTGCATCATAACTACACTTGATAGAATGATGACCCCCCCCCCCCCGGGAGGGAAGTCCCTAACAGGGAAAAGGCAGAAGTTTACCCTCAGAGTCTGATAGATCAGAAATAACCTGACAGGCTTGGGATAGGAGAGCCAAAAAATACCCTGGACATAGGGGTTTGATAATTAACAGCCCTAAATGCCAAGGTAGCATTGCCTAACATTTCCATGGTTCTGCATTCTTTATCAGAGGGCAGTAACTTGGGAGAAGAAAGCGACTGAGAGGGCTTGTCAGAAGCTACAGACACCACCAAGGTGTCAGCAGAAGGACACAAAATTTACAGTCCTCATGCACCCTATAGAATCTATCAGGTTTCTTGGGGGCAGAGTGCTGGGAGTTTGGAGCCTTAGAAGCATTAGAAAGTGCATCCAACAAGGCAGCCAAAACAGTAGCAACAGCAGGAGGTTTAGGAGAATCCATCTGGAACAACTCATAATATCTTTTATGAACCTCAGGAATCAGAGCACAATCCCATTTAAAGAACTCATTCATGCTGGAGATTGTGTCTCCAAAAGAAATCTCTTCAAAGGGAGTATTAGGACTGGTAGATTCCTCTTCCTGTGACCCATAGTCCAAGGGAGAGGAAATCTGAGAAGAGTATGCAAGAGATTCCTCATCTGAATCCAGCTCTTCCTCAGATGAATCCTGTTCCCTGAGTCTTTTTAGGGGAGTAGAGGACCAAGGGAGGCTGGAATAGAAACTCCCTGAGGAGGTTTCAATGCCATCAAAGCACTAAACAAGCCCCGAGAGAAGACCTGACATTCTCTCTGCGGATCCTTAGGAGCAAGAGTAACCCATTTAGTCTTTTGCTTTTTTTTCAGTGGGATGTCCGCCTTATAAAATTTGGAAGACTCTGACCCAGGACAGCATTCAATAATAGTAGTAGTAGGGACTTCCTCTTTGACTAATATTTGAGGAACACCCCTAAGCCCCTTAGAGATAATCAGCAGTGGTTCCTCCTGAAAGGCTGGAACAGATGTCTGCAATGCTTCCTCAGACCTGCTTAAAGTCGATCCTCGATGGCCTCCAAACCGGTCACAGCAGAGGAATCCACCAATACAGCTGGACAAACCTCAGGGCATTCACTCGCCTTGGGAGAGAAGTCTGGTGGAGGTAGAACAGCAGAAGATTACGGGCTAGGTTTCTTGGCCTTCTTCTTCATTGACAGCTATCCCTCAGAGTGGGAAGTTCCCTCCATTGTGTCTTTCACAAGAAGCTTAAGACACTGGTTTTCAAGGTAAAGCATCAAAGAGAGTCTACTATGCAGGGATTTCGGTACAAAGGCCTGACAGATGTAACAGGATGTATGGCCATGCGAGGTGCCAAGGCAAAACAGACACTGCTCATGCAAGTCTTTATGAGGAATCTGTCTTCCACACTGGAAGTGACATGGAACCCCACAAGCAACAATAAAAAAAAGATAAGTAGAAAAGAACCCCAATGTGGCACTTCTCTGCAACAGCTTAGTGAACCAGCAAAGGAACGGGTGTTCAGACTGATGATCAACAGATGGCGTTTAGACTGGTGGCAAAGAAGTTCAGAGGATGGTACATCTAGATGTCATCTTTATGCTGTACGCTATGCAAGGAGCATATGTGTGATAGACGGCTTATTTAAAGCAACCTAAAGGCTTTGGTATTCTGGCCAGACATCGGGCCACCCTTGGAAGAAGATCTCTAATGTACTGAATATTGCAACAATGAAATTGAAGGATATCACCTGGTATTCTCTTCCTCAGACAAGATTGCCAGGAAATGGGAAGTGATGGAAACTCTCAATATGTATGAAACCACCTAGGCAAGGAGAGCAGAGGATAAGATGGCCCTCAGGAAGATCCATGCCCATGATACCAAACTGACATCTTCCTACTGCTGCTCAGAGTGTGGAAAGGATTGTCACTCCTGGATTGGATTACACAGCCACAGAAGATGCTGCTTGAATCAGTTCAATAGAGACACAAACTCATGATCCTTTGGGATCAAAGGATGCCTACCATGGTTTGAGTTCTGACTCAGTAGTTCCAATCTAGTATCAGTATGGTAGAAGGGCCTACTCAGTTTTTCCAATATATTACCAGTATTAATATGATAGGAGTACTGACTCAGTTGTTCCAGTTTATTGTCAATATGGTAGGAGTATTGACTTAGTTGTTCCATTATAGTATTAATATGATAGTAATACTGAATCAGTTGTTCCAGTATAATATTTATATAATAGTAGTGCTAACTTAGTATTTCCAGTATAGAATCAATATAATAGGCATACTGACCCAATTGTTTCAATAAAGTGACAGTATGACTACTGACTCAGCAGTTTCAGCATAGTATTAACATGATAGGAGTACTGGCTTTGTTGTTCCAGTATAGTATCAATATGGCAGGAGTGCTGATTTAGTAATTCTGATATAGTATCAATATAGTGAGAGTGCTAACTCAATAGTTCCAATATAGTATCAATATAGTATGAGTATATATATTTATTGGATTATCTACGTTCTTCAAGTACCCGACGGAGACATGGCTGGACCTTTGTTCATTGAATAAACCAGTTTTATTTTTATTAACTAAGATTTTTGTCGTTTTGAGTGGATCAGCTAGTATGCTCACCTCTACTAGAAGTATATTTTATCGTGGTCACCTTTCAGCCTAAACTACATTACTTGTGCTTTGTATATTTGTATCGGCCGAAAGGTGTTTTCTCTGCCGGGAACTTTTTATTATATATATTTATTGGATTATCTACGTTCTTCAAGTACCTGACGGAGACATGGCTGGACCTTTGTTCATTGAATAAACCAGTTTTATTTTTATTAACTAAGATTTTTGTCGTTTTGAGTGGATCAGCTAGTATGCTCATCTCTGCTACGAGTATATTTTATCGTGGTCACCTTTCAGCCTAAACTATATTACTTGTGCTTTGTATATTCTTATCGGCCAAAAGGTGTTTACTCTGCCGGGAACTTTTTATTATATAAATTTATTGGATTATCTACGTTCTTCAAGTACCAGATGGAGACATGACTGGACCTTTGTTCATTGAATAAACCAGTTTTATTTTTATTAACTAAGATTTTTGTCGTTTTGAGTGGATCAGCTAGTATGCTCATCTCTGCTACGAGTATATTTTATCACAGTCACCTTTCAGCCTAAACTACATTACTTGTGCTTTGTATATTCTTATCGGCCGAAAGGTGTTTACTCTGCCGGGAACTTTTTATTATATATATTTATTGGATTATCTACGTTCTTCAAGTACCCGACGGAGACATGGCTGGACCTTTGTTCATTGGCTAAACCAGTTTTATTTTTATTAACTAAGATTTTTGTCATTTTGAGTGGATCAGCTAGTATGCTCATCTCTGCTACGAGTATATTTTATCGTGGTCACCTTTCAGCCTAAACTACATTACTTGTGCTTTGTATATTCTTATCGGCCGAAAGGTGTTTACTCTGCCGGGAACTTTTTATTATATATATTTATTGGATAGTATTAATATGACTGCAGTACTAAGCAGTTGCTCCAATATAGCATTATTTTGGTAGGAGTGCTGACTCAGTAGTTTCAGTATAGTATTACTATGATAGGACTACTGGCTCATTAGCTGCTGTATAGTAGTACTAATATGGTAGGAGTAGTTCCTGTACAGTATTAATACAGTATGAGTACTGACTAACTTGTTCCAGAATAGAATCAATATGACTGGAATGTTGACTCAGTAGTTTCAATATAGCAACAACATGGCAGGGGTGCTGACTCAGTAGTTCCAGTATGGAATCTATATGACAGGAATGCTGACTCAGTAGTTCCAGTATGGAATCAATAGGACAGGAATGCTGACTCAGTAGTTCCAGTATGGAATCGATATGACAGGAATGCTGACTCAGTAGTTCCAGTATGGAATCAATATGACAGGAATGCTGACTCAGTAGTTCCAGTATGGAATCAATATGACAGGAATGCTGACTCAGTAGTTCCAGTATTGAATCAATATGACAGGAATGCTGACTCAGTAGTTCCAGTATGGAATCAATATGACAGGAATGCTGACTCAGTAGTTCCAGTATGGAATCAATATGACAGGAATGCTGACTCAGTAGTTCCAGTATGGAATCAATATGACAGGAATGCTGACTCAGTAGTTCCAGTATGGAATCAATATGACAGGAATGCTGACTCAGTAGTTCCAGTATTGCATCAATATGACAGAAATGCTGACTCAGTAGTTCCAATCACTAATAAAGCAAAGTGACTTATATAAACTCCCACCAAGGGTCAGAGTCACTGAGCCTATCAGGTAGCTAACAAGCAAACCTTTACACGGCAGTCATATTGTCTAAATAAGAATGCCAGGACTTCAACAGCCCTTGAACTTCCAGCTTACACCTCTTTGACATTCCACTGAGGGGATGGAATTATTTCAGTAAATATGACATTGATAAGTGGTTCTAACATTTCAGTTATGTCCAGGATGGAACTTTTCATGTAGTGAAGAGGATTATACTCTGCCTAGCCCTCGAAGATCTTTTTCAAGAGTTAATTTCCAGTTCTTCTGTGTTCTCGGTGAGTAGTTTGATTAGATTATACTTAAGGTCATTATTGCCTGCATGATTTAGTATCAGCTTATACATGACTTTTTCCAAAAAACAGTTAAAGAATCATGCTTATAACAAAGATTTATTATGTTGTTTTGAAAATCGAGACACTCAGGGCTAATACTTCATTGCCATTTTTAGCCTTAGATCAAGGTGATATAACATTCCTCTGCTGGCTGCCTTAACCACCAAATGCACACCTTTTGTGTTTTTTCATGAAGTACTTTTCATTGTTCATCATCATTGTCCATATCATTCCTGATTCCTTTTCTTTTCCTGTTTGTTTTTCCCTAGTTGTTATTGGATATTTCAATAAGCTCAGGATGTGAATCTCTAGTTACTGATGTGATTATGTCTCCAACAATCTATTTGTTTTCAGGATGCAAAGTGATTATTATAGTCATTAACTAGTGCCTCTTATGACATTTTCCATTAGTTTATCACTTTCTGTACACTCATATTGTATAGAGTCATTTATTTTATCTAATCTTACTCAATCTGAAAATTTTGGTATTATTACATCTGGAGATAGATTTTTATGAAGCTTTGTTCAATATTTAAGTCTGAATCATCTACATTATGCTTGGGTGATGCAGAAAATGAAGTGCTGCTTGTTTCATGATTTTTGGAGTGTTCAGTAAAAAAAGAGACTGCATTTAAACCAATGACCAGTGGGTGTATATTTCTTTTAATGTTCTTATTATCTGGCATCCTCACTTGTGAAGCACAATAGTCATTAGATATTGAGTTTTGTAATTTGTTCTTTTTGTTTTCTTTGCATGAATATTTTCTCTGCTATTTCTTTATTTTATTTTATTTTAGGAGTGGTTGAGTATTTTTTTTTTGAAATTAGAAACTTTGGTAGAGCTATTACATGAGCTATTAGCTAGAGGTGGGGGTTCATTGCCTCAAACATCTTCAAACTAAATGGCTACAAATTCAGTTGGTGCTCATTGTTATATAAACAAGTGAAGTGTTTACGTAGCTTAATACTCTCCAAAGTCTTGATTTAGTTCATTTATTTTGAGCCAATTGTTACATAATGTGGTGATCAGAGCTTTATTTTTAATAAAACCTTCACAAAAAATTTCAATGAGATATTTGTTTTAATCAGGTCATCCAGTATGTGAAAATTAAGGGAATCTGTTGTTCATGAGAAGTGAGTTAATCAACCAATAATGGCATCCTATCAAGGCCTTCAAGTATCGGTTTCAAATGTTTCTCCTGCAAACATAACTTTTCTAACCTTACGGAAAATTCAACTTCAGAATCATCCTAATCATCCGAAGTAACTTTGGGGACTAGATTTTAATTTAAATACCTTCATCTTCTAATCTTAACATCAAACTAGGTTTCAAAGTAGAGTTATAAAATTAAAAATATTACATTGTCAATAGTAGATTGTGACTTATGTACTATAAAGAGTTTTCATTTCAAGGTTAGCTGGATTACTAAAAATAAATGCTGTCAAAAGTTAACTTAACAGACCGACTCTGCCATGCAGACCATCCTTAATGCCAATAGTCTTGGCCACCATTAGCATATGTCCCTAGAAGTTCAATAACCATTCAAGTAGCATAACAACATCCCTCTTTCCATTTCCTATTTCCAAGAATGCAGCTAATAACCACATCTCCTTCCCATTGATCAGCATCTTGTTCTCAATCTTTCTGTGATTAAGAAATGTCCAGGCATTCATTCCTTTTGCCAAGCACCAGTACCACAGACTCCTCTCTCACGTAATCCAACAATGCAACAAAGAAAGAAGTCTGACCACAGACTCCTCCCTCACACAATGCAACAGTGCAACAAACTTGGCAGTCTGACCACAGACTTCTCCTTCACATACAACAATGCAACAAACAGGGCAGTCAGAACAGAGGTTCCTCCATCACAAAATCCAACAATGCAACAAACATGGCAGTCTGATCACAGACTTCTCCCTCGCATAATCCAACAATGCAGCAAACATGGCTGCCTGACCGCAGACTCCTCCCTCACACAATGCAACAGTGCAACAAACATGGCAGTCTGACCACAGACTCCTCCCTCACATACAACAATGCAACAAACAGGGCAGTCTGAACAGAGGTTTCTCCATCACATAATCCAACAATGCAACAAACAGGACTATCTGACCACAGACTTCTCCCTCACACAATCCAACAATGGAACAAACAGGGCTGTCTGACCACAGAATCCTCCCTCACACAATGCAACAGTGCAACAAACATGGAAGCCTGACCACAGACTCCTCCCTTACACAATGCAATAAAAATTTCAGTCTGACCACAGACTCCTCCGTCATATAATCCAACAACGCAACAAAGATGGCAGTCTGACCACAGACTCCTTCCTCACACAATACAACAATGCAACTTACATGGCAGTCTGTCAATTACATCAAGGTAAACAATTGCATCCCTGTTAGACTAGACACCATCAAAATCATTGTAAATAATACCCCATACCTCAGTATGCGCTGTCGATGGTCCTTTATCACAACCAAAAACTGTGCCCACCTCTGCATAGTAGTCTCTGAGAAATGAGAATCCATAGGTACCTACCTTTCTCCGATCATCATACTCCTACCAGACCACCAAAGCTGTGATACAACCAGTTTCATCTCATGTCATATCTCAAACTGAAACCAAAATCACTTTTGGGTGACCATAAGCCCTATATGTTACCAAGGATGGTAGTCTACAGGCTTTTCCAGTGCTCAATAATCTATTATAAAACCTAATAAATCTATTATAAAACCCAGTCCATTGTACCAGTATGTTTGTGTCTTTTCGGCTTTTTTTGGTTAGGGGTCGCCACAGCGGAACTCTGGTCCACTAATGATTGGCAGTTGATTTTTACGTACCGGCTTGCCAGGCTTGACGCACAACCTTCAACGAAGTTACGCCCATTCACGCATGTCTCCACGCAGAAGACGCTCTAGCTGAGAATCGAACCGGACAGCGTCTTACTATGAGGCGACAACGCTACCGCAGCACCACCACCGCAGGTATGATTTCCACAAATCCAAACAGTCAAATCCTTCTTTACCTTCCAAACTTCAACCCAGGTGCAAATTCCTTTGCCTTGTCTTATCTTTTCAGCAGAACCAACCTCTTTTTCAAAATAAACTATGTGTTATGTGATTGGTTGTCTCCATAGACTTACTTTGCATGTCTACTACCTTTTAGTGGAAAGGCATCATGGTAGCATGCTCTTCCGGATTAAACTCACTGCACCTATTTCCCAAGCACTCCTGTTGTTTGCCAAAGCAATTTAAACTCCTAAGACAACTATCATCTGCTACTTGACTACTTCTAAGACACCTTCCCTACCCATCTTACATGGCCTCACTACTATTTGCCAGTTACACTCATGATTTTGTTATGACTCAGAAATGAGCTGCCCTTCAAACATTGTCTGCTCTTAAAAAAATCCTCTTCACTCTTTCCCAAATCTGAAGTCATCTCTTCCAGGGGCACTACACTAACACGCCTCTAATACAAGAAGAGCCATGTTTTTTTTTTCATAAGGTAATGTGTAGGGCTGGGATTAGGGGCAGGTGCAATGTTAGGGTTCACCCCTCATACCACTTTTCTCAAGTATGTTAATCCTGTCTCTATTCCTGCCTCTAGCCTCAACCCTGTATATTATCTTATAAAAACCTTTTCCCTAACAGTACCGATACTGTAGACACTCAAACACACATCCCATACATAACACATATTCACAGCAATAAAACTATCCCCTATAATTTTTTTTTTGCTTAGTGCAAGATATTTCATGTATCATACACGTCACACAAATAAGGCATAAAGTTTATTTGTTTACTTCTTTGTTACAATACAAATTATTAGTTTCCTAATATTTTAATGGTCCAGTATAGGTTAGCTATTTAGATTATTATTATTATTATATATTACTATATATATATATATATATATATATATATATATATATATATATATATATATATATATATATATATATATATATATATATATATATATATATATATATATATATATATATGTATAAAGATATAGCTAACCTACTGGTTGATAAATTTAGCTCTAACTTTACCTCTCTCTCCCCCCCTCCATCTGTCCCTCAAGATATACCTGAAACTGGGTCAACTCCATCCATCGCACAAGACCAAGTCCTAAAAGTGCTATCAAAAGCTAAAAATAATATCCCTGGATGCATCTTAATAGCATGAAGCTTGATTTAGCGACATCCCTAACAACTCTGTTCAACCTCAGCTTCCATACAAGTTTTGTACTAAGCGAATAGAGAACAGCTACAGTCAATCCCCTGCAGAAGGAAGGATTTAGACATCATAGATATGCCTGCCTTGCTTCAACAAAATCAAGTTCAGGATGAACGAATAAGAACTGATGGGTGTGTAGAGAGGTGCTATGGGGAGGAATCGAGAATTAGTAGTGAAGACCAACAGACAGAGAACATTGAACAAAGAGTGATTAATTCAACAGTAGTTCCTGATTGAATGAGGGTTTTCAGTCACTACAGAACTTTATCAAGCTAACCATACCAGAGAGAATAGAAATAAAGAGATGGGATCAGCTGAGAGGAAGAAACAAATGAATAAAAAGAGGAAGAGATGAAAGGTGGTTTAGGAGGGTGGCCTAATGGTTAAGGTGTTTGCCTTACAAACACAAGGTGCAGGGTTTGATTCTCACAAGGGATAATTGGCTAGGCTTAAAATGGCTCACAAGGGTAGTTAGCTTAGTACTAATCTATAAACCTATGAAGAACAAAGTAACTCAGCCCACAGATGCACAGCAGGTAAATAGAAATGTGGCAGTAGTGAATCTATCAAATATTCAGTTGTCTGATTCAGATTTATTGTTTTTAAATAAAGGTCCTTAGTTTACACATTCTTGTAAATAATACATTGACTGAAACTACATCAGAATTAAAGTTATTTACCAGGAATTTAAATGTAAAATGTTTGTTTCAAAATTATGTGAATGTAAGTCAACCTTGTAAATAATCAAGTGCATTTGTGCCTGTTAGTCAAACTGTTATAACATTGTTACAAAATGTGCTTATAAGAAATGTAAAAAATTAAAATGTAAAACAACAGCTATGTTATAAAGATTTGCATTCAAAGAAAACCAGTAGTAATTAGTACAAGGGAGGGCACTTGCCCTTGTTATAATTATTCTTTTTCTAAATATATTTTAAGTAATGTTGATTTTATTCATTCAGTGAACAATAAGTTATATAAGTTTGCTTGTTTTGCTACACGGAACACTGAGGATATATTTCATCAAGCAGTATATAATGCTTGTCCTAGTTTTTATGTAAGAAAGTCTAATAGGAAATCAAAGTGGAGAATGTCAGAGCATTTTTCTGACATTAGACAAACTCTTGCTAAAAAATCTCTTGAAAGAAAGTGGAAATTATGAGTGTGCAACATACTTTTAAGTTAGGAGTTATTCAGAGAATTATGCCCGATATAAGAGGGGGAGCTATTATACTTGAAATGGAAATTGCAGAATATAATGGATTATTATATTAAATGCTGACAGAAAAATGGGTTTGAATTTTGAATTTTGTCAGCATAAAACTGTTACTGAAAAAAACTATCAAATGTGCTTGGAAAAAAAATGATTATGTGACTGTATTATTTTTATATTAATTACGTTTTTAATATTTTCTCCTGGCTATGTTTTTATGTGTATATGTGTTTTTATATGTACATGTTTTCTGTATGTCTATATGATTATACGTTTATAGGTATATGAATTTTAAGGAATGAGTTTTGAGCATTGATTGGCTGTTTGTATCATGTGATTGCTATTTAAAAAGGATAATGTTTTGGTTTTATCTATGCATTGAGAAAGGGTGAGAGCCTGAAAGCTTTGCTTTTCCTATTAAATTTGTTTGGAGTTTGGAGTTCCAACTGGTGTGTTTGATTTGCCAGGACCTTTCATGGACCCAGGCAACTACAGACCCTTAAGTCTGACCAGCCTCATATGCAAGGCCATGGAAAGACTTGCAATGGAATTGATCAATCAGGATATAGGGAACATCCAAACACTAGACACATCTCAGTTTAAATTCACCAAGGGGAGGTTATCCTTACTCAATCTGCTGGATTTTTTTTGAAAAAGTCACCAAAGCAATGGATGAAGGCAAAACAGTACACACCACATACCTCAATCTGGCAAAAGCTTTTGACATAATTTCCTACTCAGGCAAAGTAGAAAAGCTAAATAAACTGGGAATAAACCCATATGTTACCAGCTGGATTGCCAACTGACTCATAGATAGGCTGCAGATAATAGAAATTGGGAAAGTTACCTCCACAAAAAGATCAGTCACCAGTGTAGTCTACCAAGGGTCTGTGCTGGGACCTGTCCTGTTTGTCATCTACTTTTCTGAAGTCACTGAATCCCTAAATGACTTAGCCATCCTGCAGAAAGGCTTATCTGAAATAAATAACTGGTGTCAAAATCATGGTCTGAAACTAAATGCCAGCAATGTATTACTGCATCCTTTGGGAAGTCATCTACCCCAGGGAACTACCACATTAACAATACACCCTTTAGAGTTGACCCAATTGTTCAGGATTTGGGAATTTATTTATTATTTATTTATTGACATTTGTTGACCGGGAAAGTCCACTGGGCCAATGACCCATTTTTAGTGGAGGGGAGAAAAGCTTCATACAATCACAGAAATTTTTACATAACATCAGCTTAATTTTGAAAGTCAAGAAAGTTTTTACACAACACAAATTGAAGTAGATATACAAGACAAATACATATTATAGAAGTATACAATACGAGAAAATAAACACAGTGTGTTAGATTTTTAGTAATTCTGTTTGTATATTCTCAAAAATAAGAATACTGTTTAATCAATTCTGTTTATTCAGCCACAGAAATAAAGAAAGCAAGGGAGATTGGATACGAAGACAGATAACGTAAATTGCAACTATATTAAGTTAGTAAAAGTATTTGTAGTGTATAGTGGCCAAAACATTTAAGGTGGTTTAATTATATGATTACAAGAATAAACAAGGTTATTGAGATAGTGTTCTTTTAGTGCAAATTTAAATGTTTTTAAAGAGTCTAGTTGAGTAAGAGAGAGAGGGAGCACATTCCAAAGTTTGGCAATGGCATGGGAATAGAGACATTGTCCATCTCTTTTGTTGGGTTTAGTTATGGTTAAGAGTTGTTTGTAAGAGGACCTAAGATGCTGAGTAGGGGTGTGTGTTTGTATTATAGTTTGAAGGGATGGGCAGTAGTTTGGATTATTTAGTAGTTTGTGGGCGAGAGTAAGTTGGGAGTAATGTAAGTAATGAGGGAACTCAAGCCAATTTACAGATTTAATGGCCAGGCAATGATGTGTGCGAGCTGGCATGTTGGAGACAAACTTGGCAATTTTATAGTAGAACGACTGCAGTTTGTTCAGGAGAGATGTGTGTAGGTTAGTGAAAATGGGACAACCATAGAGGAGGGAGGGTAGAAGTAGACAGCTAGCTTCAACTTGGTAGTCTTGTCCAAATAGAGTTTATGCCTATAGAGTTTGCCAAGCTTAAAAATGGGTCATTTTGATTGCGTATATGATTCTCAAAGGATAGTTTGTCATCAATTGTGATGCCAAGTAGTTTGGCTGTTTTTACAACTTCAATTTCTGTATTGTTTTGAGAGAATATTTTAAAGTCTAGAGTTAGAGGTTTGGTTGTGAAGAGTAAAAGTTTTGATTTTTTGGGATTAAGTATCAGTTGAGCTTTATTAAGGCAGGATTCGATGGAAGTAAATGCATTTTGTGTTAACTTTAGGAGATCCGAGATGTTGTTACAGGATGTAATTATTGTCGAATTGTCTGTGTATTGAATGAGTGCACTATGCAGGGCTGCTTTATGGAGATTATTAATAAATATGTTAAAAACAAGGGCCCAAGAACAGACCCTTGGGGAACACCTGTGTTGTTGAGTAGGTAATCAGATTGCTTACTTTGCCACCTAACAGATTGTTTTTCTGTTGTGTAGATAGTTATGGAACCAGGATAGCGTGTGTGGGAGCAGTTTACAGTCTCAAGTTGTAAAAGTAGTTTTGAGTGGGACATTGTATCAAAAGCTTTTGATAGGTCTAGTAGGATCACTGATGTTAGTAGGCCTATATCAAGAGCTTTGTATATAGTGTTACTAAATGACAGTAAGGCTGTTGTGCTGTGTGCTGGCCAAAAAACTTGTTGGGTGGGCACAAGTAGATTATTGTCTGTGAGATGTTTTAGCAACTGAAAATGAATACACTTTTCTAAAATTTTAGATAGAGGTGAAAGTATGGAGATGGGTCGATAGTTAGATAGATTACTGGTGTTACCGCCTTTGTGAAGGGGAGTAATAATTGAGTTTTTCCATAGTTGTGGGACATATGATTCAGAGATTGATCGGTTAATGAGAATGCTAATTGGAAGATCTATAGAATTTGCTGCAAGTTTTAGGTATTCAGCTGGAAGGCCATCGGAAGAGGGGGAGCATGGTTTTGGTTTTGAGAGCAGTTTATGAACTAGAGAGGTGGGTACTGGTTGTAATGTAAATAAAGAAGTGGATGGATTTTTGTTGGAATTGCAATTGATGTGGGGACAGTGGTTAGAGAGTGCATTGTCATTTATGTTGTCAATTATACTTTTGTTAGTTTGTAGAGAGAAATCATTAAGAAGTTATTGGATAGTATCAATAAAATGAGAACTGAAGGTTTGGGCAATTTTTTGAGGGTCTTATTAACAAAGGGACTGTGTCTAGATCTAGGGATGTCATTGTCCTCTTTACTCAGCTTAGGCCATTCATTGAATATAATGCCCCCTTTGGCATGCATCTGTTCAGACAAATGTAACAACTGGAATGCTCACAGAGATACCTTACTAAAAGGATACAAGGCCTAAGCAACATGCCCTACATGGACTGACTCAAAGCCCTGTCACTATAGTCAGTATCCTACAGACTGCTATGAGGTGACCTGCGTCTGGCATACAAGGCATCCTAGTGACCCATTACTGATGGATTATTGTACATCATCAAGTCAAGTGGCATCAGAAATACTCAGTCTAGGGATCTAAATCTCTTCTGCAACATCAATAGAATGGTTTGGAGAGACAGGTATATTTCACAGAAGATCAATCAGCTATGGGACAGACTTCCCATCCCAACAAATACAGCTCCTAAATGATTTATCCCATGCATGGATCCCCTCAAATTATCTATGGTATAATCCCAGTAATTCTCAATATATGTAAGATAGAATTATATGACATGGGATGGGTAAGGCCAATCTATAACCAAATGGGATAGGTTATTTCAAGCACAAAAAAGAAACTTGGACAAGCTTAAAATGGCCTGCAAGGGCCTAGTACTTAGCTATAAAGCTACAGACCTGTATAGTTATTAATAGTCTGTCTTTTAAGTGGTTTTCTATTTGACTTCTGAAAAAAGATATCATTTTTTTAATGGCAGTAATCTTTTCAGTCTTATTTTAGCAGTATAGTGAGGATTATGTTAGAATTTGTTAGTTTTACAGATTAGTTATATTCTTTTAGTGTGTTTATTCTAATATAGTACAGATATTTACAACTGGATCTGTTTGGCAGTACTATTTCCTGTTTACTTAGTTGTAATCTGTAATTTATACTCAGTTTTATTTGTGTCATGTTCATTTAATCATTTTGTCTACAGGTTTGACTCAGGTAGCAGTGAATCTTTGGGGAGTTGGGTATGAATATTTTGTGCATTTTGTCTGATAGTGCATGTTGGCTCATTTTTTTCTTTGTTGCTTAATTAGAACAAATTTCTTTAATTGATGATGTGGGTAGGGTTCAAAGAACTCTGTGATACAGGCAAACAGTGTACATAAATCTTTCATAATGCAGGTACTAAGAGCTTATCTAAACAATCCTGTTTTGGTTTGTGATTGACTGCGCAGTACCTTGGTAAGAGAAGTTTTTATATGAATGTTTATTTTATTTTTTACCACTGCTTTTCACTATTTGCAAGAAGAAAGGGATAGCTCGCAGATGAGAAGATTTATATTTTGTTGTTTTACCTTAAAGTTTCACTGTTTGTTCTTAGAAAGGGATAGGTTTTAGACAGGCAAACTGTAGCCATCCCAAGGGGCCTAGTCAGCTATAAATTCAAACAGATTGCAGACAGGACAATCCAGAGCTCATCTAAACAATCCTGTGTTGGTTTGTGATTTATTGATATTTACTGTTAAAAGATGTGCAAACGCGATGTAAAGAAATTCCAGCTTTTGTGTGACTTTCACAACTTGTATGGTCAGAGCAACAACTTTCTTTTAATATTTAGTTACATATTGCCTGTGTGATTTTTCTCATAGAAATTAATTTAAATTCTCTTTGAATTCTGTGGTAACTGATTTTGATTACTCTTTTCTTTTAGAATTCTTTATTCATTTGCAGCTGAATATGAATTCCTGAAATGAGTCTGGATTAATGATTTGCTGAAGCACAAATATCTTGTACAGTGTAATAAATGCTATGCATATTTAAAGGTAACATTTGATAACACTGGTGATCTGTGTTACTCATGTCAAAAGTTGGATGATTTGCTCACCATTATTAGCAGTAAATCTCGACTTACTGATGATGATTGCATTTGTGCAATTGGCACAGCTTGGAGAACTGTTGTTACATATATTAATGACTGGACTGATGCGATAAATAATTTTAGGCAAAGAGCAAATCGAACACATTTAGGAAAGCAAGTGTCTATTATGTGTAAAGATCACTCAACCCCTATGAAACAAGATAATACAACTGACAGCTTTGGAATCCTGGATACAAGTATTCAGCAATCGGAGGATTCAGAGCATATAGAAGGAAATAAAAAAAGAAACAAAGGAAGGTGTTCATAACAAATAACAAGGAAGAAAAAGGTGATAAATGTCTGTAAAGCAAAGAACATATATAGTTACGTAGCATACCCATTATCGGGAATGGTAATATTTTTCTATCAGAAAACCTTCAGTCTACTGAAAAAAAGATGCAAGTGGCAGGTGAAAAAAGAAGAAATCAAAACAGAACATGGAAGGATTAAAGAACATTACTTAAAGAAAAAAAGAGGAGAAAGTCAGACATTGACAACATGGCTCAAGCTGTGGATGTACAAAGTCAGATGGTTGAGAACTGTCATCCTGCAAATGTAATAAGTAATGAAAGAGTGGGATTAATAAGACTAATAAGACTAATGGTGATGAAGATCATTCCTTTGTAATAACTGATAGAGCAGATATTATTGAATTAGAAGTTGATGATTCTTCAGATTTGGTCAAAAAAGATATTCTTGTAATTGGAGATTCAATTATTAGAGAAAATGAAACTTAGATTTGCAGAAAAGATAATATACTTTGAATAGTGTCATGTTTGCCAGCAGCCAGGAGCAAAAAAAGAGAGAGAGAGAGAGAGAGAGAATATGACAAGTGTTAGAATGCCTTAATGTAAGGAAGTATGAATCTGTTTTTATTCATGTCAGTACAAATGATCACATCCGCAAGGACTCCCTAACTATTGGTAGGGAGCTTAACATTCCTCTTAGATAGCATAGCTTCGACAGGTTTTAGATCTATTTTTCACATGTCACATATAGAAAGGAGAGTCAGAGCACCATGAATGAAAAGAGTTTTGGGGTAAATACCTACATAAAAAATGTCTTGTTTTAAAAAATGTGTTAAGTATTAGAGCCTAACTTGTGGCAGATGTGTATGCACTTGTCAAGATCAGGGAAGAGAACGTTTGCAGCAGATATTTTGTAATATTTGACAAATACAAGACAGGATGTAACAGTTTACAGAAGCAACATGGGATGCATCTCTGATGGCAGTGAATGCTAAGGACATTAATAATAAAGTTTTTTATTGGAAAATTTATGTTCCCACACTATTAATGTTGTTATTGTTTATGAAACATGATTAAAGGACAATGACTGGAAACCAGATCTGTCAGGGTATAAAAGTTTTTACTGTAACAACATTCTAACAAAAAAATCAGGTGGAGTTGTTATGACAGGGATTAAAGATGATTATAGGACCTGTCATCATTACATGTTCAGTGATAACACCAATACTATAGACTGTGTAATTGTGACAATAAAGACAACCCTGGAACATGTAACAATTGTTGGAGTATATAGACCATCAAAATCAAGTGCTGATGACCTAGAAGAATTCATATATTTCTTGCATAAGATGGGACTTAAATTTACCAGAAACAGACTGGAATAATATTGATTCAACAACATTAGTAAGGAAATTATTCACAAAGTATGTTCAGGAGCAACAATTACTTCAAAATGTAAAAAAAACTACCAGGGAATGGAATATAATAGACATTGTTGGTGTTCCTAAAGAAATTACTGTAACTTCAAGTCAAGTTTTACCACCATTGATGTGCAGTGATAATACTGCCAAACTGAAATCTAAACTAATGTACAAAGGATTAACAGCAGATTATTTGAAAGCAAAACAGTAACTATGTAAAACTAATTGTAGTGATGCATTCAGTGGAAAAAATGCAGAAGGGATGTGAAAAGTTTTGAAAAGAGAAATTGTTTGAATGCAAAAAATAAAAAAAAATGTTTAACACTAGGATCTAGGTACACAATGTCAGGAGGAGATATTTCCATAAGAACAAGATACTCGATTAAGATGAGAGACAAAAAATATAAGAAATTGAAAAGAGGTCAAACCACAACTTTGAAAACTGAAATAAACAAGTTGAATGGGCAAATTAAGTGTTGTGTGAGACAAGATGAAGAAAGAAACTGAAGAAAATGTATATAAAAATATTGAACATAATAGGAAAACATTTTATAGATACATAAGATGTGGAATGAGTAAACACATACAAATTCATAAATTATTTCTAGATTCTAAAATTTATTCTCAGACACAACAGCTTATAGATATATTTATAAAATCTTATGCAAAGCAGTTTGGCTCCACAAAGGGGGTGATAAGTTGTCCCAATGATATCTAGATAACCTCAGATACTGAAATCAAATTGGATTATATTGAAAAAGAACTATGCACACTGGACCCAAAGTACAGAGAGGGTAAGGAATTAGCAATAATGACTCAGGAACACTTCAGCAAGAACTTACGGTGCCATTATGTCTATTATTCACTAGGTCATATAAATAGGGGAGATTCCTCAAGATTGGAAACATGCACTTACTAAACCTCTCTTTAAGGGAAAGGGGAGTAGGACAGACCCAGAGACATACAAACCTTTAAGTCTACTTTCATGTTGTAGAAAGATAATGGAGTAAAGGTAGTACTGGATAAGTTATTGTCAGAACTGGAAAGGATAGCACTTAAAACCATATACAAGCATGTATATGTTGAAAATAGATCTATTACCACCTGTAACATGATGTTCTATAACAATATAATAACAGCTACAAATAAAAATTGTGCTGTGATGTAATTTATATAGATTTAACTTCAGCATTTGACAGGGTCATACACAAAACATTGATCAATAAATAGAACAACTAGGTACTGATGTACTCCTGATAAGATGAATAGCTGCATGGCTTACAAATAGGACATGGCAAATATACAGCAATTGGACAGTTGAAATTCTTGGTTATAGTCAGGGTGTCCCACAGAGCTCTGTCCTAGGCCCTTACTTGTTTAGATTGTATCGTTTGGGTCTACTTCACGATGTCGAAAGCCGACAATATTGAAGCTGATATTGTTGGCACCATAACATTGAAAGTGCAGAACATCGTGCAGGTAAACGGAAATCTCCGTAAAGGGAGATTTCTGTTTACCTCAATGTAGTGCAGTCTCGGAGTTGGAATATTTAAATAGGGGGGTGTGGGGGGAGCAGGGGGGCTTGTCCCCCTGCCTATGCTAGTTAGTTTTTATTTTTGTTTTGTTTTTTTTAATGTTATTCGATGTTTTACTACATCAGTCACTAGAGGTTGACCTTTAGTGATTTGATGTAGTAAGATTTCGATAATGTGATATAGACGCTATCTTTTAGATCTATCTTCTTCATCTGAGGCATTCTATAGTCTGTATGCAGATGACATAAAACTGGGTGAACTGATTACATGTGTTACAGATAGGACATGTCTGCAAAGGAACTTGAGTAAACTGACCGTTTGGGAGCAGGAGAATAATATGCTGATAAATACATAAAAAACTAAGCATATGAGATTTGGGGGACATAAATTGAAACAGCACACAGTGATTGAAACTGTAGATTTATTTACGGACCTGGGTACATGAATAGAGCCAGCTTTGACTTTTTTCTAATCATATCAATCAATCAACTGGTTAATGATAGTTATAGAACTATAGGTTTTATAAAAAGATTTATATAGTCTAGGAAGTCAAAAATTAGGAAGTCATTGTTTGTTAATTACATTAGACTCAAACGTGGATATGGAATAACAATATGGACATCTTACAGTGAAAATATGCCAAGGCATCCATGGATGTGAAAATTTAAGATATTATGAAAGACTAAAATATCTGAACTTGTAGAGTGCCTTGTACAGATATTTAAGAGGAGACTTTATTCAAGCATGTAGAGCATTTAGAGAGAGCTACCTCTGGGAATGTTTGGGGTTATCATCAGGAAACCTATGTAGAAGTATCTATAGGAATGAAAAGTCTACTAATTGGTTCTCAGAGACAGAGCAGTTGATGCATGGAACAGACTACCAAATTACATTAAAGCAAGTACTAGTTTAAATATTTTTAAGAACATGAGGAACACTTACTGTGAAAACAACTGTTTAGGTATATTGGCAGGCTAGAAGGGCATTAATGTCCGTGCGTGAAATATTTGTATGTTTGTATGTATATATGTATGTATGTATAAAAAATAAAAGTATATATACTCCAGCTAAAAATAAATATTTTCCACATCTAACTTCATGGTTAGAATTAAGACTATATGGAATAAGTTAAAGTCTGGCATGTAAGACATGAAATGCATTGTATTATAGGTGTGTACAACACTCAAACTTCCAAAGGAATGCCCTTATATTATGCCATATAGTCATATTGTTTCATTTTCCTGCCTGCCATGTTTTCTTCAGATCCTGGAATGTTCCAAAGTAGTAGCAGCAGGATAGTGGCTGTCTGTGCTTGAATTAGCAGGGAATTCACAGGGAATCCCGATAAGAGAGTACAATGCACGCACACATTCAGTGTGTTCCTCAGTCACAGGAAATTCAATGTGCAGTGCCTGGAATTCTCTTCACTGCCTCCTTGAAAAGTCTATATATTTACTAGTAATGCTCCCAGTGAGGTCTGGCAGTGCTGAAAGATGGATTTTCCCATCTTTATTACTGAATAAGTTGAACTTCCCGGCTTTTACTTTGTATAACATTGAACAGTCTCTCTCTATCTCTCTCTCTCTCTCTCTCCATACATATGTGGAGTGAGATATATGTATATAGGTATATATATATATATATATATATATATATATATATATATATATATATATATAAAGATATATATATCAACAGAGGTGTCTATATATTCACAAATAATATACATGCATGCATACACATGACAAATCACAGATAGATAGATAGATAGATAGATAGATAGATAGATAGATAGATAGATAGATATAAGAATAGTCTAATTTGGTATAATGCCCCTTTTCATAAGAGCCACACAAGAAAAGTCCCAGTAAATTTATTCATGTGACTAAACAGAGGAAACAAACAAATAATGTAATATATACATGCTTATATATTTGGAAACATATAATTTTCAATAGATATAATAACATATATTTTCAAATACATGCAAATGTTGTTTGAAAGGCTCTTCATACATATAGATTTGATTGACAAGTTGAGACAATAAATATTTATAAATACAGATATGTAAATGTGCTAATTACAGAAATCGAGAGGTTGAGTAGTAGTGATGAGCTCTGCTATACTGTGATTTGTAAGGAGATGTATATAAAGGGCAGTAGGTGAGAGCACAATGATGAAAGGGTTTAGTGAGACAGAGATGTGAGCACACTGTAAAGGGGCAGACAGGTTCTAGTAAATATATATGGTGTGGTTGTAGGCGGGATATATGGAGTGTATAGTGGGATGAGATTAATATGATGTAGTAGGGAAGGATGGGATTCAGAGAGGAATACAATGTGGAGTTGTTGGTATACTGGGATATAATGAACACGGAAATGAAATTGAATGAAATAGTCTGATTAATAAGGCACTGAAAGGATATTAAGTATGGAAATGGAAGGAGGAAAGAGTGACTGTATATGCCGGGTAAAAAAACAGACAACGTACATTTAATTGCTAGTAGTGGTCTGAGAATGTGGTTCCTGTTCCTAAATATTCTTTATTCTTATTTCTTCAGAGATTCAAATGTGGTAAAGGTAACAACTATAGCAGGAGTGGAGTAAGTTGGGTAGTTTTTAGTTTGCATAGAAATAGGTTGTGGTTTGGTGCAACTCAGAGCTCAAGAGGAAAGAAATGCCATACATTGCTTATAGATAGTTGGCAAAAAGTCTGTTAAAGATTAGTGAATTTGTATGTGGTAAGGAGGCACTACTCTTGAGGTCCAAGTTATCTTTAGGTTATCTGGTGTATAGAAAATGTGTGCTCCTTTAAAAACATTCTGAAAGCGTTCCTAGCCAAAATCAGTCTTTGTTCTTGCTCAACCCCAGGATACACTATATCCCTAAATATGTACCAGTACCCGCTCATACCTTATAGCTCCTCACTCCCCATCTTCACTCACTTCCTTACTTCAATTAATCCCCCCCCCCCTCGGACCCGCTATCTAAACATACCATAACCTTGTTTTTTATCTCTCACTTCATATTGCAGTTCCTGTTTGCATTACACTAACTTACAGTTTAATTTCTCTAAAATGGCCAAAATTTTTCAAAATATTAAATCATTGTCATAAAACTTAGATCTATTTTTAAACAATGTTGGCACATTATGCCTAATTTGCTATAATTATTCAAACAGTAGATGTTTTATATTATTTTAGAAAATTTGTAAAATTATTGTTCTATTTTGCTTTTCTCCCCAGGCCTCCCCCGTAAAATGCCATCTACCCAGTGGACTTTCCCAGTAATAAAATGTCAATAAATAAATAAATAAAAATAAATGCATGCTTTTAGCTGATTGCACCACAAGGAAGTCTGAATTTCTCGCCAAAGTAATTGTTAGAGCTAGGCAGTGATGTATTGTGGAGTTAGTGGAAAATATTGCTAACCTCTTGTATCAGATCCTGAGTTGTCTTAGTATTTTTTTTTTAAGATTAGTTAAGATACAAGCAGCACATAAGAGAATAGGCAATTGGAGGAACTGGGCTACTAGACTTTCTACTGTAGGTATGGTTTAACTCTATATAACATACCTAGCTTTTAACTGGTCTCAGGTACAGAGCTGTTGATATGAAAGTCAGATTAACGTTGCTGGTTAATGAAAACCCCTGTGAGATTTGTGTGGGTAACTTGTTCTTTCATGGAACACTACAGAGCACAATAGAGGTGGGAGTGAAGGTAGAACATGTATCTTTCCATTTAACGGATTGTGTCCTTCCAGTAATGTAGCTTTGAAACCAGTTAAGAAATTCTGAGGATGTACAGAATGGGATGGGACTTACAAAATGTGACTAATACAGTTGATGGTACTGATTCTATTGAGGAAATGTTTCAAACAACTTTGGGAGAATTTGAAGAAGATAATAACTTGATTTTTAATTAAATAATGTTTCTATTTCTAATATCATTCTGGGGACATTTGTGTTCATTGACATTGTTTGCTGCCTAAAGACATAAAAGCAAGTTTTCCCCGTGGTTAGTAACTCATGCTCTGGTGTCTAGAAGAAGCTGCAAAAGAGTTATAAAATGTAACCAGGGGTAATACATTTGTTATGAAAGAAGCTGATAAAGTAGAAAATTGTTTTGACAGGAGAACAATATAATAAGAGGTGCACAAATGTCCTTGATGATATAACAACGTATAAGAAATTAAAAGAGAATCATATCGTTACATTTGTCCAGGAATAGGAACGTTTGTTACAGTGACGTTTAGTACATACAATTATAATGCAACACCAGTTTGAATATGAAAGTTTATTACAATGAAGTTTAGTACATACAATTATAATGCAACACCAGTTTGAATATGAAAGTTTATTACAATGAAGTTTAGTACATACAATTATAATGCAACACCAGTTTGAATATGAAAGTTTGTTACAATGAAGTTTAGTACATACAATTATAATGCAACACCAGTTAGAATATGAAAGTTTGCTACAATGAAGTTTAGTACATACAATTATAATGGAACACCAGTTTGAATATGAAAGTTTGTTACAATGAAGTTTAGTACATACAATTATAATGCAACACCAGTTTGAATATGAAAGTTTGTTACAATGAAGTTTAGTACATACAATTATAATGCAACACCAGTTTGAATATGAAAGTTTGTTACAATGAAGTTTAGTACATACAGTTATAATGGAACACCAGTTTGAATATGAAAGTTTGTTACAATGAAGTTTAGTTCATACAATTATAATGGAACACCAGTTTGAATATGAAAGTTTGTTACAATGAAGTTTAGTACATACAATAATGATGCAACACCAGTTTGAATATGAAAGTTTGTTACAATGAAGTTTAGTACATACAATTATAATGGAACACCAGTTTGAATATGAAAGTTTATTACAATGAAGTTTAGTACATACAATTATAATGCAACACCAGTTTGAATATGAAAGTTTGTTACAATGAAGTTTAGTACATACAATTATAATGGAACACCAGTTAGAATATGAAAGTTTGTTACAATGAAGTTTAGTACATACAATTATAATGGAACACCAGTTTGAATATGAAAGTTTGTTACAATGAAGTTTAGTACATACAATTATAATGCAACACCAGTTTGAATATGAAAGTTTGTTACAGTGAAGTTTAGTACATACAATTATAATGGAACACCAGTTTGAATATGAAAGTTTGTTACAATGAAGTTTAGTACATACAATTATAATGGAACACCAGTTTGAATATGAAAGTTTATTACAATGAAGTTTAGTACATACAATTATAATGCAACACCAGTTTGAATATGAAAGTTTGTTACAATGAAGTTTAGTACATACAGTTATAATGGAACACCAGTTTGAATATGAAAGTTTGTTACAATGAAGTTTAGTACATACAATTATAATGCAACACCAGTTTGAATATGAACGTTTGTTACAATGAAGTTTAGTACATACAATTATAATGCAACACCAGTTTGAATACGAACGTTTGTTACAATGAAGTTTAGTACATACAATTATAATGCAACACCAGTTTGAATATGAAAGTTTGCTACAATTAAGTTTAGTACATACAATTATAATGGAACACCAGTTAGAATATGAAAGTTTGCTACAATGAAGTTTAGTACATACAATTATAATGCAACACCAGTTTGAATATGAACGTTTGTTACAATGAAGTTTAGTACATACAATTATAATGGAACACCAGTTTAAATATGAAAGTTTGTTACAATGAAGTTTAGTACATACAATTATAATGGAACACCAGTTTGAATATGAAAGTTTGTTACAATGAAGTTTAGTACATACAATTATAATGCAACACCAGTTTGAATATGAACGTTTGTTACAATGAAGTTTAGTACATACAATAATGATGCAACACCAGTTTGAATATGAAAGTTTGTTACAATTAAGTTTAGTACATACAATTATAATGGAACACCAGTTTGAATATGAAAGTTTGTTACAATGAAGTTTAGTACATACAATTATAATGCAACACCAGTTTGAATATGAACGTTTGTTACAATGAAGTTTAGTACATACAATTATAATGCAACACCAGTTTGAATATGAAAGTTTGCTACAATTAAGTTTAGTACATACAATTATAATGCAACACCAGTTTGAATATGAAAGTTTGTTACAATGAAGTTTAGTACATACAATTATAATGGAACACCAGTTAGAATATGAAAGTTTGCTACAATGAAGTTTAGTACATACAATTATAATGCAACACCAGTTTGAATATGAACGTTTGTTACAATGAAGTTTAGTACATACAATTATAATGCAACACCAGTTTGAATATGAAAGTTTGTTACAATGAAGTTTAGTACATACAATTATAATGCAACACCAGTTTGAATATGAACGTTTGTTACAATGAAGTTTAGTACATACAATTATAATGCAACACCAGTTTGAATACGAACGTTTGTTACAATGAAGTTTAGTACATACAATTATAATGCAACACCAGTTTGAATATGAAAGTTTGTTACAATGAAGTTTAGTTCATACAATTATAATGGAACACCAGTTTGAATATGAAAGTTTGTTACAATGAAGTTTAGTACATACAATTATAATGCAACACCAGTTTGAATATGAACGTTTGTTACAATGAAGTTTAGTACATACAATAATGATGCAACACCAGTTTGAATATGAAAGTTTGTTACAATTAAGTTTAGTACATACAATTATAATGGAACACCAGTTTGAATATGAAAGTTTGTTACAATGAAGTTTAGTACATACAATTATAATGCAACACCAGTTTGAATATGAAAGTTTGTTACAATGAAGTTTAGTACATACAATTATAATGCAACACCAGTTTGAATATGAACGTTTGTTACAATGAAGTTTAGTACATACAATAATGATGCAACACCAGTTTGAATATGAAAGTTTGTTACAATTAAGTTTAGTACATACAATTATAATGGAACACCAGTTTGAATATGAAAGTTTGTTACAATGAAGTTTAGTACATACAATTATAATGCAACACCAGTTTGAATATGAAAGTTTGTTACAATGAAGTTTAGTACATACAATAATGATGAAACACCAGTTTCAGCAGCTAAGAACTGCAAAACTTTAAGACCTTTTTTTATTTCATAATTTACCTAAACTGCACAAATCTTATACTACCCCCCCACACACACACACACACACACACACTTGCACACTCGCACACACACACACACACACACACACACACACACACACACACACACACACACACACACACACACACACACAGTCCAGTCCAATGTATCTCTTTATGACTCTTTTTTGGAAAAGTTGGGTATGTTACTAGAATTCTTTTTATAACAATATGCCCAGAGTATCCCTTCCTGTGTTTCTTTGTTGGAAAAGTTGGATATGTTACTATAGCAATAACCCATGCCTGGGTGTGGGTAATGCTGGATTTACCCACGGTTGGTGTGGTTTGGTCACGAGGGCGAAGCCTGAGTGGCCAAACAAAGCCAACCGTGGGTAAATCCAGCATTACCCACACCCAGAAGTGGGTTATTGCTATTATACAATGACATTATTTAAGAAAAAAAATAATTACTTTTCTTAAATAATGGCATTGTATAATGCCTCCTTGCTGCCCTTCCGCAGCTGTCTGGGTATTCTGCAGCAGTTCTGATGTACTGCGCATGCATATATTTACGCAGTACATCAGAGCTGTGGGCAAAAGCAACGGAGAAAGCAAGATCTCTGTTGCTTTTTACAGCCTGTCTCGCTATGTTAAAGGAGTTTAACATAGCAAGACAGCTTTCAAAAAAGCAACAGAGAATCTCTGTTGCTTTTTTTAAAGTTGTCTCACTAGGTTAAACCCATTTAACATAGCGAGACAGTTTTGAAAAAAGCAACGGAGAAAGCAAGATCTCCGTTGCTTTTTAAAAACTGTTTCGCTGTGTTAAATGAGTTTAACATAGCGAGACAGCGTGAAGCAACGGAGATCTTGCGTTCTCCGTTGCTGTAAAAAAAAGAGTTATAGTAATGGAAAAAGTCCAGGCGACCGGACCTTTTTCCATTACTATAACTCTGATTTACAACGTGCATGCTGACCAATCAGCGTGCACGTTTTGGAATATTAATGGGGGGGGTCGTTGTATAATAGAATTGTTTTCATAACCCTATGTCCAGAGTACTCCTTCCTGTGTTTCTTTTTTGGATGAGTTGGATATGTTACTAAAATTGCTTTGTAGCCATATGTCCAGAGTATCCCTCCCTGTGTTTCTTTGTTGGAAAAGTGGAGTATATTAATAGAATTGATTTTATAATCATATGCCCAGAGTCCTTCTATTGTTAATGATTTATCACATTATTTAAACATGTTGACATCCTCGAGTTTCATATTTTATATAATTATGGATGTTAATTCTTTCCAGAATAATATTTTCAGAGGTGCCAGAAATAATGATGTTTTGCAATTGTTAGAATTTTGTCTATTACATAATTATTTTTACTTTGATAGTTGTTTTGAAGATGAATTTATGGTGATTGTGGCATCTTTTGCCCAGGCTTATGCTAATCTTCTCATGAATTATTTTGAGCCATCTTCCAATTAATTTTTTTGAGAAGATGTATATATATGTATATATATATATATATATATATATATATATATATATATATATATATATATATTTTTTTTTTTTATTAAGGATCTGCTAAGTTATTTTGCATGTATTAATCATTTAAACATTTATAGTTTATAGAAGCAAGACAGATTTTTTTTTTGATATACAACTGACTGAAGTAGAGAATATGGTTATTTCTTCTTTAGATATAAAAAGGTACAACAACTAATAATTTGGTATAGACAAATAGTTGTCACCCACATCATTTGCTCAAAGCGTTACCCAAGGCTGAATTTATTAGTGTTACATTTATGCAGTATAGGTGATATTTTTAGTAATTAGGTGGAAAGAATTAATGTTAGATTGTTGGCTGGAGGTTATAAACAAAGTAATGTAACAGTGTCTTTTCAGGAAGGCATTACTGTTAGACATGTTATTAAGAACTGTGACATGTTTTGGACCTATGGGGAAAGTTACACATGATTCTGCATTTTTTCACAAGACATACGTTTTTCTCATAAGATTGTGGGTGTGATTAGAGAACAGCAGTATGTTTTGTTGACAGACCACAGACTAACTAGTATGCTATAATGTTCTCTGCAGGTGTTGTCTGCAACTTTGGCCAGTTTGAAAATTAATTTGATTTCTATTTATTTTGATTTAAAACTAAGCAGTTGATGTTTTTCTAATATAGCACCACCTGGAGCATATCCTTGCATTCATTGTAGAGTCTGCATTGTTTTTTGTTTAATTTTAAAGTTTTATTTTGTATGTGCCAAGACTATTGCTTGACACATGTGTAGGAAGGTGTTAACATTTTCTTGTCAATGTTTGGGTCATTCATTCCATTATAATAAGTAGACGTGTATATATATATATATATATATATATATATATATATATATATATATATATATATATATGTGTGTGTGTGTGGGGGTTCACTAATTTCAGTATTTCGAGACTGAATAGTCGAAAGTGCAGTTACGTGAAACTGCACTATTTCAACTGCGGAAATGTTGAATCCGCTGTCGTGGTGTCACATTCGTGACATGCAGTGCGGTTTATGGATTTAGCTGGGGATTCAGGTAAGTGGTGTTTACGTAAGGGTATTGGGTAGGGATTTTAGTGTGTGTGAGTGTGTGTAGTGGTGGTTTTTGTGTGTTTGTGTGTTTAGTGTGACCTCGGAGTTAGTATATATAAGTAGGGGGGTGTGGGGGTGCATCCCTCCCACATGAGAGGTGCAGTGTGGCTTGCCCCCCCTGCTTATAGGTAGGTGTATTTGTATGTTATGTTGTGTTTGTATGTGTTGTTTTGTTTGTTGTAGTGTAGTTAGGTAGGTGTATGTGTGTTTGTGTGGTGGTGTGTGTGTGTGTGTGTGTGTGTGTGTGTGTGTGTGTGTGTGTGTGTGTGTGTGTGTGTATATATATATATATATATATATATATATATATATATATATATTTTTTTTTTTTTTTTAATCCAACATTGTGGTTTTTGTAACACAAATCTAAAAAAGAGGGAGGAGATAGCAGTGAAGCTGGATGTACTACAATCTGAAATCAATGGATCTGTGTACAAAATAAGGGCCGTACATGACTATTTAACTAGACTAGGATGTTACTGGACAAATGAGGGGCTGAGAATAGAACACAGTTACATACACACAACACCAGCTTTGATACACTTTATATTGACTACAGACATGATAACTCCTGCCAAAAATAAAATTAAATGCTCAATTGTCATGGGACCAGACAATATACCTGATGGCTCCCCCACAGTATCTAGGAAAAACTAACTAAATCTCTGTCATTCATTTCAAATAAAATATTAGCATGTGAGCATGTCCGTGATCTGTCGTTAAACTGTGTTGTTACAGATTTGTAAAATGAAGAGTTAAATCAGACTCAGACAATTTTATACTTATCGGAATGACTGGGATTCTATGCAAAATCATGGAGATTCATACTTGAGTTAATCCAAAGTGACAGAGGGGATTCACTTCTGGTAGTTATGGAACAGCAGTCCGCAAGACATATCAAAACAAGTTTGATTTCCTGAAAATAAAATCAAACACTATCTCCTCTGGGATTTCAATCACACCTGTACTAAAAAGGCAACTTTTCTTAACACAAGCAAATATGCTTAATGCTAAATCCTCAGACCAAATTGTATGTTCCCTACTAAAGCTCAAACATAATGGACTTGGTATTCACAAATACAGACCCGTCCTTGTGTGCTCTACACCTAAAATGATGACCTCAGTAGTAACATTTGACCATCACACAGTGCTCTTCTCCATTAGAAGGCAGCCCAAATTCCCTGTCTAACACTACCATGTTCAGAAATGTATCCATGGCCAATTTACTTCAACAGTATGATGACCTGAGGAAGTTTAGAAGACCTCGTTGTACTCAGATGCCATAAATAGTCTCAGTCCCACTGATAGGGAGTTTCTGCACTCATCTTAACACTTGTATCAAGACCTCAGTCCCAAACTGAAACAAATATGGCATAAAGTTTAGAAACAAAACTCTTCGATGGAACCTCAGTATAAACAAGCTGTACAGCAAAAGGAAAAAAATACTCTCTATTAGAAACAAACTGAAAGCAATGCACTTCACAATCAAACTCAGAAATTAGAAACAAAATTAAATTCACTAAGAAAAAGTATGACTTAAACATCACTACATCTGTCAAAGACAACCAGATGTTCTTCTGCAGCTCTGTGAGTAGAAATTATACCCAGCACTCTGCAGAACTGGTACATGATGACACTACCTATTCTGTCCCTGAATACATAGCCAGCATATTAGTAGACCAATTCAGTTCAAACTTGTATCCTCATCTCCAACTTGCCTCCACAAACTTGGCCCCTCTGATGAATCCACCTCAACAGATCTTAACTGAGCAAATCCTCAAGGCTCTTTCCCAGGTTAAACAGTAGTCTTAAGTGTCCTGATAACATACTGGGGTACTTCCTTGCTAACTTGAACCACTAACTTACTGATCCACTCCATAATATGTCCAACCTCAGCCTCTTATCTGGCTTTACACCTTAGGCATGGAGAACAGCTGGGGTTATAACCCTTCACAAATGAGGTTCCACTACTAATATGAGCAACTATAGACCCATAAGGTTCAGTAGCCTTATCTATAAATCAATGTAAAATAATTTTACTGACCTTATAAACTCAGACATGGGAGTCTGCAGGCCACTGATCCAGACCAGTTAGAGTTCTTGAAGGGCAGGTTCTGTCTGATAAACCTGGTGAGCTACTTTGAGAGATTCTCTGTAACACGAGACAAAGGCAAATCAGTATGCACTACCTAGCTCGACCTATCCAAGGCCTTTTACACAATACTCCATTTAGGCATAATAGAAAAGCTAGTCAAGCCTAATGCAAACCCTTCTGTTACCTACTGGAGAGCACACTGGCTTTCTGGCAGGACCCGATAAGTACAGATAAGAGGCACTCCGTTGTCCAAGAGGCTCATTATTAGTGGTGGTTTCCAGGGCCCAGTACTCAGGACAATCCTATTTGGCATTTATTTCTTGGATATCAAAACAGATATCAAGGGCCTTTGGTTAACCAAATTTGCTGATGACTGCAAACCTGGTGCCACAATACACATCCCCACAGACTCCTGTATCCTACAATAAAGGCTGACATGCACAAATAAATTATACCAAAAACATGGCCTTAAACTACATGTAAAAGGTTGTTTGGAGACCAAAAGCATCCATGCTAGTATAATATCAATGATACTTCCCTCAAGGTTGGCAGAGCTATCAAAGTCGTGAGCACATTTGATAACAATACACTCTCCTTTGACCACCATGAGTACATAATTGTTAGAAAATCTTTCTGCCTTGCCTGTCTGATTTATAAGAGTGTGTATATAAATTCTAAGTAGAGATGTTATCGTACTCATATCGTACTCTACTCATCCCTCATCAGACCCATTACTAAATATGATACTTACATGAGTGTGCACTTGTCCAGACACTTGATCTAGCTTCAATGACTCCAACATTTCCTTACAAAGAAGATTAAGATCTGAGCTCTAGTTCCCATGTTGAGCATCCTAAACCTCTGCTCCTTATCTCTGTCTCCTATAGATTCCTCAGAGATGATCTCTGTTTAGCAAATAGGTCCTCAGAAGACTCTGTCCTGTGCAAGCTCCTTAAAGTTTGCAAAACTGGGCATACCTTGAACAGCCTGAATGTTTATTCAGGCTGTTCAATGTATGTCCATTTTGCAAACATGAACCTCAGCCTTCACTGTAGCATAAACAGAACACCCAGAACCAAGGCAAAAGTCACCAATGAATAACTAAGAAATAAAAGAGTAAGGTGACCGGGCAACAGATGTATGTAAATCCAGGAGCTGCACTAGAATCAGAGCAATAACCAAGTTTATTCAAAAGGATTCAGTGTTTTCATCCTATTCCATATAGGACTTATTCAGAATTAACATAAACAGAACCTACTGGAGAAATAAATACTTCATCCAAAGAATTCCACTTTTATGGAATATACTCCCTTTGTATGTTAAACGAAATAGCTTCCTCACCATCCTCACAGGATCATAGGCTCACAGGTAAGCACTAGGCTAGCTGCCCTTGTGAGCCATTTTAATCCTAGCCAATTTCCCTTTTCATGCTGAAAATAACCCATCTCATTTGGTTACAGATTGGCCTTACTTATCCCATGGTCATTAATTATACATTAGCCCTAATGAGAATAGAATATTAGTTGGTGGCAGTATGTGACGCTCCTGCACTAGCCCGGTAATCAAGGAGCCTCAATCCCCACCACTTACACCAGTGGGGACATGCACATTGGGAGGATGAACAGTACACTCACAGTAGAGTACAATTTCCCTTAAGGCCACACAGAGATCAATGTCAGTCTGGGGCTGGTTTCTCCCTCTTTCTTTCTCCAGATCCCCAATAAAACTCCCAACTGGCACAGCTATAGGATTAAGATCTCAGCCGAGTGGTCAAGCCAAACCTCCAGCACCCTCTCTTTCCCACCAGTGCATCGTGTCCCTGCCCAAGTAGCTGACACACACACTTTGACATTTGATTTATATACAAACACACAGACACTACTGGGGAAGGCTGGCACAGGTTCACTAGCTATGCCCCCTTCTGCCCAGACTAAAAGGTATCAATCACTGCCACCAACCACTACTTACTTATCAGGTACTTAAGGCCCTTCCCAAAGGGTGACCAATTATACTGTGCAATGTTACTATTATCCAAATGGTAAGTGTGACCAGAACTTTTAAGGCTATTCTAGAGTGGCCTGTACAGTATCACCAAATACATATGCAAGTACTCTAAGAGCTTAAATATCTCTATACAAAACAGCCACAATTAAAAGGTTTAAATATATTTAATAATAAATAATAAAAACACAAGACAATACTCATTAAATCAACACAGTGACAATAGAGTTCAGAATCACAGAAAATACTTTAAAACAACATTGTAGGACAGTCTGACATAAATATAGAAAACATCTAGACTACGCTTGCTATATTCCTATCTATCTCTAAGAGATACTATGCCCTAAATGTCTTACTTACAGAGCCAGGCAGATATAAATGAGAAGTGCTGAAGAGATGTTTACAGATCCAGAGCAAAATACAAAATGCACTGACTTTCTCTCTGAGATAGTTCTTAAATTAATAATGCACATTACTGCTGGGTTAGCTAGATGATCTCACTATTTGACACTTGCATCTAGTTCCCAGACTAACAGGAAATTAAAATGTAACATGTCTCAAGATGACACTTCTCTCTTAGAAGCTTGCCTGCAACTGGAAGTAGTAAAACAACTACCTTGGAAACCTGTAATTACCTCTGTTTCCAGACAACAGGAAATCCTACAACTCTAGACATCGTGTCTGCTTTGAGCTGAAACAGAGATAACAGAGTCATAAACAAGTTCCACTTATTTTGTTAGAGTTTGCAAGTTAACTCTCTATATTCTAGCCTTTGCCATCAATATACACTGTGGTTACAATCTTGAAGCTCAGTACAGAACATATAGTTTTCTTACATTTCAAAGGCAAGCATACAAATCATATTACTATTCACAAATGACATAGAATTATTTACACAATTGTATCTAGCAGGGCAGGCAGCCTGCACAGCCCCTTACTACCATAAATCTGCCATTATTATCTTGTTTTCCTCTTCTATCGCTACTGGAGCTCCACTAGCAATTAATACAAGTACTCCTCTTTTCCATTCCTGATATTCTGCTGAATATCCATCCTGAAATCCTTTCTTTATCAAATTCACATACTCAGTTCTTTCCAAGTGTGTCTCCTGCAGCATTGTTATTTGCACTCTGCATTTCTTAACACAATTAAATATTCTTTATTTTTGCCTACACCTGTGAGACCATTCAAAAATGTCCACTTTTTTATTTACATGCATCAAATGAAATACCTTTAAATTTGTCCAATATAAAAGCTAGACTCATTAGGCCTATAGTCAGCAATTTTATATGGTTTACTTTTATACAAAATTGTGGTCATGCTTCATTTTTCCCCATTTTGGGTACAGTCCGTCCTACATAAACTATCACTATGATATGTTAAATAAGATGATACATTTGTTAAAATTGCAGGGATACAGTCTGGAACCTTATATGTAGCTTTATTAATTCTCTTTACTGCTTTGTTTACACTTTCATCCGTTAAAACTAGAAAAACCTTGTTCTGGGGTATACAGTGAGCTAGTATTGTACTGGCAGTTTTTATAACGCCTATACAAATACCAGCAAGGTGTTTGCTAAATTCATAAGCTATTTTTTTTTTTCAAATCAGTCAGTTTTCATTTCGTATCATTAGCAACATAAATGGAACCATTGATTTTAAGAATTAATACAGCTGTACTATTCCTTTTTATTATCAGTATTTGCTAACTTATTTTCAAATTGATTTTTTGTTGCTTAATTGCTGACAGACCTTTTATCTGTCTAATTTTGATTTATTTCTTATTGTAGAGAATTTTCTGTATATAGTTGAACTTATATCTATACTCTACCAGCTAGGTAAACATCTGTTTCTGTGCTATATTTTAACTTTGCTGTTAATTCAACATTATCACATAATATATTTTCTAATATCTTATGCCCATAGTCAGTTTCTTTATCTGACCTTCTACTAAGCCAATCCATTTTGTTCAGTTCCTCCCTGATCTTAACATAATTCTATTGTCCATTATTGTATTTTTTGATGGTGCTACATGCAAGTTTTGCCTTTTTATATCAGATATAATTTAATTCTGATCAGATTTACCTAATGATGGACCATTTTAGACAATATTAAGCTAAACTAAATTATCATAGTTAGTTGCAACAAAATCTAACAGCTTTTTTTGTCTTTCCTTCCACTGACTAAGGCTGTGATAAGTAATAATATATGTGAATTCTTGGAAATTCTGCAATAAGCTCAGTTAATTTTATTTTTGGATAATTAAAATCCCCTAATAATAATATATGTCTATGTTCAAGGATCTTATCCATGTACTGCATATATCATGATGTTTACTAGAGTCCATGCCTGGGCTCCAATAGCATTATTTATCTAGTAAGGTCCATATGGCCTAATACATCAACAATTACTTTTACCATTTGTTGGTCTGCCAATATTAAGGTGTATGGGATGGAGTAATGCATTAGTAAAGAAACTCCACCACCTCTATTCAGCCATCTGAGACATGTATTTTGTTTTTTATATCCAGGGAAGCTAATTTCAGAGGAGTTTCTTGTCTGCATAATAAGTTTCAATGAGATGAAGCCATTTTAATTTGGATAATTAAAATACGTGTTCAAAATTCATATATTGTATTTACTTGTGTCATTTACTAAAGTCCATGCCTGGGCTACAATAACATGTCATCCTTTAGTGTTCATATGGCTTAATACATTAACAATTAGTGTTATCATATGCTCACTTGCCAGTATTAAAGTGGATTGGATGGAGTAATGGATTAATAACAAATCTCCAACATCTCTATTTTGTCTGAGACATACATATTTTTATATCCAAGAAAAATGATTTCAGAAGAGGCCCATGCCTCCACAATCACAACAATTTTGTAAACTTCTTGAGTTAATATAAACATCAGTTTGTTGGTCATTTCCCCAAACTTTGAGCACTACAGAAAACACAGTACAGATAATAATTAGATCTTTAAATTCTGGATCCTTCCTGAAAGAATTTCCTAAAAAAGGCTTAATATTGTTTGATATTTCTTCACTCAATAATCCAACTCTGTAACTACTTAATATATAGTTTATAGGTCAAGGCCATTAACATACAGAACTTACACACACCACTAAGCTTAACATTTATAAAAAAAGCACGCACAGATGCTATAATGAAAATTGTTTAAGGAGTAGCAGTACTAAGTTATACTTTATGCAGCTCTTCAAATCAACATCACTAGCTCAGTATTTGTCACATGTTACAAGTAAAAATAGGGCCACACCTACGACAAATAAGGGAAATCAAGGAGGCACACACACTCCTGTATGTCTGAGACGCACATGCAACACTTACACATACCAATAGCTAAGGGGCCATTAAAGAACAAGCGTCAGACACAGGCACAGCCTGACAAATACAAAACAGCCCCCACAGGCAAAGACTTAGCAAGATGACAATCATAACAGCAAAACCACATTCATGCAGCCAAGGTTACCAGGTTACCCTTTAATAATCAAAAAATTAGTTCCATATTATCTTCATTAGGTACTATTAAAAGGCAATGCCCTCTCCCAGTCAGTGTAAAGCAATTCTGCAAATTCTAGATGTGATGCTTACTGGATCAATGTCATTTTCAAAGTCTTCATCTTCTGCTCCAATAATAATAGGTGAACTGTGCTTGGCAACAGTGGCAAATTCAATTCACCCTCATCAAGTGCGGACTGAATGAATAGATGGGTAACCATCAATACATCCCTGATATCCCTCCAAAGGATAAAGGTAGCTTGTAGTAGGAGCTTCTGTAGTTTGATTTCTTATATGGTCTATCAAAGCAATTGCCTATTAACAACCTATAAAGCTATGTTAAGGGGACTCCTCCCTTTCTTGAAACTTGCTGTATTCTTCAAAGAGGAAACAGAAGTAGCACTTGATGAAGGACCTGATATTGTACATTTCTAGATATATCCTTGCTAAGGCATTCAGCAATACCCCACAACAGGGAAATAATTCAGAAAGGTAGCAATTCATTTTAAATTCAAGTGGAACATGCTGGCTAATCAGCAGGATAAAGCAGTTCAAGATGGGAGGTTATTTGTCTGTCTTGTATATATTGATAATGGTTTTCAGTGGTGTTTCTCAGAGCTCCATATTAGGCCCACATTTTTGGACTGTTCTTCTCAGCTATAATAGTGGGAATGGACTATAGATGTCACATGTGATTATTACTGCAAACTAGGTAATGCAACTGATACATTACATAGCACCTTCCAAGATTAGAGAAAAAGCTTTCCTTGCTCTCAGGTGGCATCAGTTGTTGTTTTTTTAAAGCAATGTTTAAATAAATAAATACATATATATATATATATATATATATATATATATATATATATATATATATATATATATATATGTGTGTGTGTGCGTGTGTGCATGTGTGCGTGTGTGCGTGTGTATAAATATATATATATATATATATATATATATATATATATATATTTATACAGAGAGAGATAGAACATACAAACATTGGGTTATAGCACTCAAGTTTTTTTTCAAGGCTGCTGGGATGTAAGTTTGACAAAACAATTATGAACCTATAAACCAAGTATGACCCAAACTAGCCGTATCTCCCCAATCATTACCCTTCACTAGATCTGTTATTGCTAAGTCTTATTCTGAGTAAAACAATACAGACGCCTGTTCTTATGATAAATGCTTAAGTGGTAATAAAGCTCTTATTTCCCTTGAGGATACAGATACAGAGACTAAGACACATTTGGGAATACTTTTAGATGATAATGGGACCAAATGTTAACATCAAATAATGTCAAAGGAAATGGATTGTGTTGTTATATATGTACTATACAAATAATGTTTTTTTTTGTGTTTGTTTTATCCAAATCAACTCAAAATAAAAGAAGTTCATCACTATAATCCTCCTAAGGCCATTTCTAACTAAAATGACAACTGCACAATTTTTCATTATTCTAATACTGAGCATTTAGCAAATAGCTGTTACAAGCCACTTCAATAAGGAACATGGCATGCTGGGTATGCAAAGTAATGACTTAGGTGTAACTAGTCATAAAAACAAGATTTTTTTATTGTTATAATGGAAATTGCCAATAATGGGTTTTCACCTTTTACTGAAAAATGGTCATATGGGAACTATGACCCAGTTTTATTCTGAACCACATAACAGAAATTTTTCTTTCCATTTGCTCCCTATTCACATCCAGTGAATTCAGAATTGTACCTGCACCCCTCCAAATCAGTTTTGTTTTTTTCTAGGAATGCCCCTGGATCTGGAGATTCTGGGCCCAAATTTAGAAAGAAACTAAGCAAAGTCCTCTGGGGTAGAGCACTATTCCCAGTGGACTAATCTCAGTCTTAGCTCAGAGCATGAGCACACATCAAGTAAAATAAAATACAATAAATGAATGAACTTAAAAAACAAAAGGCTTAGTTAAGCACACGATAGATCATGCAGAAAAGTTAGGGAGGTAGTCAGTAGAAACCACCATGTACAATATTTACAAATGCTTGCGTAGGAGCATGTTAAAAGTTAGAGAAGTGATTATACAGATGAAAACAATGAGAAGAACATGTCTACCAAATTGTCCTTTGTGCAGTGTCATCAGATAGCTTTTACATTATGTCGCCACTTACACAGCCATAACTGATAAACACATAACACACAGATAGTTCATGGTAACATTACATATTTTTGCTATCAGACAGGGGCTTACTGAACAGCCCTGCAATTCTAAGGTAGTTTTACTAAAAGAAAAATTATGGATCTTCAAAGTCCAAGCAAAGCATTTGCATTGGATTGTATATTAAACCAAATTTATTACTACATTTATTTCTTTAAAGTTATGAAGTACTAATATAAAGTTACCCCTGTGTACAGAAATTGCAGGAGTAAAGAGGTGGTGGGGAAAGGTTAATGCACAAGTCTAGGATAAAGGTTAAACTCTCTTAAAATTGTCAAATCCATCTACCCTACTATGCTATTTCCACTTGATTACATACTCTCTCACAAACACACACATACACACACACACACACACACACACACACACACACACACACACACACACACACACACACACACCTTAAATTCACATTTTATGTTTAAATCTTACTGAAACCTTGTTGATATTTTTGTACACTAGTCAGCAAACACGTTTAAGCAATACATGATTTTTTCAATAGTATGTGTAAAAGCAATTTTGCATAATCATTCCTAGAAATAATAGTGTTAATCCTACATCTAGTTCCATCTTTAGTCGCAGTCCTGACACCTCTGGAATGAAGCACATGATTCTATGATTATGTGCTGTTAGATTATGTACTTTCTAATAACACTTAGCTTGCATTTCTCATTCTTCATTGGTTACAGATTAGAATTCAGACATACTGTCCAGCTTGTCTTATTTGCATACAACTACATAATGTATATTCTTCTGAAATGTATGTCCATCCCTCTGCTATTACACCCTGACAATGTTGTCCGTCTTAGAGCTCCTTGTACAGAACTCCTGTAACATTCATTACTATAATCTGAACCTTTGCTGCAATAAATGTAGGGTAACCTGTATTTGATTTAGTAACTATTTTGTTAGCACATGTATTCAGTTTTTGCTGCAATTCCATGGCATCTTTCAAGCAGTTTCCATAGACAATTCAATTTGTAGTATTTTATCTAAAGTTATATCTGATGTTAGCGATACCTTTTATGTATATTCATCATCATATATATCACACCCCTCAGCCTCTCAAAGTCTCAAAGAGTCTTAATTTAAAGTGACTACATTCTGCCCATTTGCATGGTTCTACCAAAGGTAACATACATTATTTTTTTCTTTTGAGTTTTTTATGGAATTTAAACTGCTCGGCTATTACAGATGTTTTGAATGCAAATGATTCAGGAAAATATATATCATTTATTGAAACGCCTCCTATCTAAGCATTTAAGATGTATCAAACTGTGTAACAAACCATATGTTCTAAGTTCCATTGCACCAACAGAAAACAAATGTCTACCTCCAAAGCAGCTAGCCAACCCCAGAAATGAAGAATAATTGCAGTGAGATTAGGTTCACAAATCCACTGTGGAGCCAAAAAGTAGAAATTAAGCTTTTATTAACCAGCGACTTTTCATCTAACAGTACATAGACTTCTTCAGAATCAAACCCACCCAAAATGACTAATCCTTATATAGTTACAACTTTAATTAACTGATACTAATTAATTAATTAAGAAATCTCAAAAAGTACATTAATTCAAAAAATGTGTATATATTAAAACAAGGAACATTTTAAGTAAAGCAATAATGCATATTATTTTATTTTAATGTCTTCCCATAACATTTTTATTAAAAATATGTCTAACCTGAAAAGAACAGGTCTTAAATTAATAAATACAATTTTGTATTCATATTAAAAGTTAAACCTAAAAGCACCTAGAAAGGTCAAGCTTGTGCAAAATTTCTGATGTGCATGCAATTCAGTGCTGTTTATGCAAATCAAATTGTTGTATGTACATAACCAGTAAAAATACAATAAAACCTCCTCAGTAAAAATTGAATAAAGACTAATTAATAGTACCATATGCTTGTCTATGTGTTTAAAGTGCTTGAGCTCTGCTGTTAAGTACTGGGATCAAGAAAGTACAATCATTGATGCAGGTTTTCGAGTGGCATTTCTAACCTGAGCTGCCAAACTTGCTCACGGTACTCAATAAAATCTTTCCAAGGTATCCCTCTATGATTTTTTTTCAATTTTCTCTAGTATCAGGAAAGAAAACTGTTTAAAACCAATGCATACCAGTGAATGTCTGTATAATGCATTCTGAAAAGTTTGCTTTAAAGTTTCATAATTGTGTTCTTAAGTACACCTTCTTAATTCCCTCTCAGTTTTCCCTACATAGAAGGTGTCGCAGACAGTGCATTTTGTTATATAAATAAGTCATTTTGTAAAACAGTAACCATCCTGAGCATAAATTAGAGCATACACAATATTGTTTAAATTAGTTTCTGTTTGTTCTAAAATGTATTTGCATTGGTTGCACTTACCATAATGTTTTGTTCCTATCCTGTTATTTTTGGGCCTACTACCACTGTTACTTTCCACAACATTTTTTAAATTACTTTCCCATTTGTAAATAAATATGGGTTTGTTACCTACAATGCCTTTTATTTTTTCATCACTTGCTAGGAACCCCCAGTATTTATTAACAATTTCTTTGGCAATGGGGGCACCAGAATTGTGTTGTATAGTCAAACCTCTAAAGAAATTCTTATCATTGCTAGGATTAGGTGAATCAGTGCTGTTGTCTGAAACTTGTTCTTGTCAACTAGTGTATAAATTGTTTGATGGATGTTTTTCCATTGTACAAGGACCCGATAGTCCCACCCCAAGAAGGGGGGAGTATTTTGTTCCCCACCCTTGTGAAATCTCTTCACTAAGTGTTCTTACTAATTTATTAGGGTCATAGCCAGCCTTAGGCATAGGCCAACTAGGCAGCCGCCTAGGGCACCACTCCAGCAGGGGTGCTTTTTCAGTGTTTATTTGGTGTAGGTAGACCAGGATGGGGGCACCGGGTGGTGTGGTGAGGGGTGCCGTGGAACACTTTTGCCTAGGGTGCCAGTTGACCTAAGGCCGCTCCTGATTAGGGTATTGCCTTTCCAAAAACATTTCCACTAAAAGACTAAGGCCACATATCTAAGCATTTAAGATCTATCAAACTGTGTAACACACCGTGTGGTCTAAGTTCCATTGCTCTAAGACAGGCTGATACATTCATTGTACATTCAGCATTTTAAACTCAAAGTACAGCTCTATTCTATTCACATATGTGGGCTATTCTTATAGGTGGGTATTAAAAGCAACCACACAACCAATGAGCATTTCTGCATTTTGTGACTGCCTTATATATAACAACCGTATGTTGCTTATAGGTTTTATTCTAGGATATACACATTTCATTTTACACAACAAATCATCATCACTGACTTACATTCACAAATATTGTGGCCATCTTGAAGTTGTAAGTGATCATTAATAATATTTAATCACCAGTTTATTTACCAAATTTACTTCTAAAATATATACATTCATTTTAACTTTCTAAACGCGTTATTTATTAAAAATATAAGCTCAAATGATTTCTTTGTAGTAATGCATAGTTAATATAGATATAAATAATTTTTGTATATTATAAATTCTTAGTTTGTTATCAAATAAGTAAATTTACCTGCTTTATGCAACTCACTCCCATATATATCTCACAGGGTATTGTTTCTTGTTTGAAAAATATAACTTGTGCTTATGTGATAGTAACTCAAGCACTTTGTTTCAAATGTTGTGCTTTTTTCCAAATTCACAAAAATGAGAAACAGGAATATCTGATTTTTTGGTGGAAAAATACATATTTGCCTTTTTCTCCAAGCAATGGTGACCTTGGAAGTGATTAGTTTAAGTACAAGTGAATGTGGGCATCTTGCCCACCAATTAAAGTACCAATTTTGGATAAACTTTGTACTCACAGTCTTCTGACTATAGGTCTATGCATGGGAGGCAGAATCTGCTCTATGCTGGAAGAGTCCCATCTGCTGCCCAATGTATATGATTTTTAATTAGCTGTAATTTAAAGTTGAAAAAATATTCTCTAGTAATTACTTAGTATACACAAACACACACTACATGTTGCAAAATCGGTATACAATTTACAGAAAGCCCCACATGTTGAAAGCATAATTCATTTGTACATTAAATTCACTTTGCAAAATTAATTCCCACCCCCCCCCAAAAAAAAAAATACTTGACTGTCCTTTGTTACATCACTGGTCTATGTCATCTTTAACATATTACTCCTGCCACAGGAAAATGTTTCTTAGCATAACATTTTGCATGACAAGTCATTTATATTTTCTTTTCTTCCCATTGAGTTTTAAAATGCATCAACACACATAGCTGGCAATTGTCATTAGTATGTTGTGTCTGGCTTAGGCTGACAAGGTACAACACAACACAATAAAGTCACGCAGGCCAGATTGAGGTTTTATCTTGTTACTTGTGCCTTGAATCTACATGTCTGCTGATACATATACTACATATATGTTGTCTAACTCCTGCATGTACTACAGCATGCTCATTACATTTTAATCATATAAATTACATATTCTGGGCAAAACGCAATAGAAGAAAATATCACATATTAGGAGGAGTAACAATGTGAAATCCCTCTGTACAAATCTAAACTTTCTATCTAGACCTCATCACCTTATGTATATTTTGGAGTACAAAACAAACAAATGAACAGCTAGAAACTTTAAAATATCTCAGAGGTATGAACAGGTACAGGACGATAAAATCTTCATAAAAGGAAAAGTTTAAGATGAAGGGAAGAAACAAAATTAAAATTAATTCAGTAACAATGATATGAGGAACTATAAATTCACAGAAAGGATGGTGTGCATATGAAAAACATTTTATACATTAATGCAGTAATGGAGTTTGAGAAACGTTCTTAGCAGCAAATAGAAATAAAGACAATAACTCATGGATTTTGCTCAGAGTAGGTAACCAGTTGAACTGTATGGACCTAGTACTAATTATCTGTTAGTATTCATGTTTAACATATTGTTTCTTATTCTGTTGTGTTTTGTCAGTAGTACAATCTAGACATTTTGAAAGAAAATATATTTTCAAAAGTTGAATTAAGCCACAAAAGATTATGCAAACTAAAAACCACATTCCGCAATGTGAATACTCAGTGGAATAATTTTCTATATGCAATAAATGAAAAATGGATGATCCTGACTGACCAGGTTGACGTATTCATTCTCTGTTGTAGCAGAAGAATTCTAATGTCAGTTATCCCAGTAGGGAAGACATTCATTCACAGACACAGAGACACATGCACACAATTTGGCAGTGATAAGTATTTTGTATTAACTGGTTGCAGATCAGTAAGTTTTGTAAATTTTGTGTTTCTTTTTAAATAAAAGTGTGTTCACAACATACACCACAGCAGTAACAATTGTGCCAGCGGTTTTCATTGAAAACGTGAATTGATTGTCTTGCACATAGCTATGCTGTGAAAAATACCATCTGCTTTAATGATTTAAAATCAGCTGGAGTCCTGTCATACCACAGAAGGGCACAATGTGGTTCCATAACCTCTGAACTCTTGAACATTTAAGTTCCAAAAAACTAAAATTTGAGCAGAACAATCTTCTTCGGTGCATTGTTTGGTTTTAATTGTTTTATTCTTAGAGTAACCAGGTAAAGCACACCAGGACAAGTGTCTGTTTTCAAGAGCAGTCCAGGGACACCATATAAATTCAGAAACAAATGCAGCTGGAATGGATAAGGATGACTGCCAGATGTGCTGGAAAGGCCAGGCACATTAGACTAACTATTAGGCTACAATTCCATTCCATAGACTGAATAGAATATGTGGGAATGCATTACAGATTTCTAAAGAAATGCCTGGATGACTGGCTATCTTTGTTTATTTAAAACATTCATAAAATGTTCTTCAGCCATTTCACAAACAATGAAACATTAAACTTGTATAATTATGTAACAAAACAATATAACAGTCACAGAGAAAGAGATGTATCTTAGTTGTAGTGAGATTAACAAATGCACTTGAATGAAATGACTTAAGATACATTGTCCATACTTATATATGAAAGATGTGCATTACATTTTGCAATGTGAATATATTCTTTATACAATAGGGAGGTGAGCATTACAAAACCACCTGTTTTGGGCTGTTATCAACCACTGTTATGAATAAAAAATGAGGGTCTATATTACGTGATCGAAACCTTAAATTATTGAACACCTAAAGGTTGATCACAAAATATCGAACCCTTAACATCGAAAATGGCCGTTTCCACATAGGGAAACAATGTCGTTGGCCAAATAAAAAAAACGTTTTAAACAGAAATGAAGTGGGGGGCTTCGCCCCCCCACCCTCCTCAACTAAATATACCAACTCCGAGATCGCTCTACAGTGGAGAAAGAATAAAATCCGCGTAACGGCCAAACAACTCATTTCCCTGTGTGGAAATGGCCATTCGCACTTTTCAGACTTCGACGTTTAATGATCGACCTTTAGGTGTTCGATAACCTAAGATTACGATCACAAAATAAGGAACCAAAAAATGATGGGCCATAACATCACAAGGGAAAAACACTACAGTAAATGAGTCAGTTCAGAGTTAAGAATCATTATTTCAAATAATACACTGCTAGTAAAAATAAATGCCATAGGCTTTCACTGATGGGTGATTGAATGTCTGCTTAAGATAAGGATTACTGGAGTCTCTGAATAGATCTTAGACAGGGAAGAGTAACTGAAGTTGGGAAATGATGCTGCATTCCATGATGGCACACTTGGAGAAAATATCAGTGTACAGGAGACTTTCTACTCACTCTATAACTTTTCAAGTAACATAACAGATTGAAATTTCCAGGCAGAGGGCAGCAGGCAGATAACAAATATCACTGAAAGCTGTCTTCTCTAAACTTGGACAAAAACTCCAGCAACCCCCTTCATGGTACTTTTCAGACGCTGAGCCCACACCGCTTTTTCCACTTCAGCTTCTTGACTGTCCATACTCAACAAAACCTGCACAAGGCCCCTTCATGTGGTTAGGCACATTCCCTAACTAAGATCACTGCTGCACTAGTATGGAAACCATCATATTCAACATCACAGACAGAAACAGATAATCCACAGAATGCAGCTAATAGACAACACCTAGAAGCATTTTAAAGCAACACATTAATCTTAATGACAGAAGGAGGGGCTTGTTGTTGAACCACTTATAAGATGGAAGCTTAAGCAGTTTGCACCATCCTGGGTGAGCTGAAAATGTATTTGTCTTTTTTTTAATTTATTTATAATACTAATTTGATCAAAAGTACTAGTGAAGGCATAGAAATAATACATAAATAGTATATGCAAGAACAAGCATACAAAGATAAATGGATGCAAAACATGAACTAATTATTGGAATGCTTCATGACATCACAAGTGATATAGATGCCTTGCAGCAAGAGGTCACCACAGTAAAGGTGAAGGGAGAGAAATTGAATGTTGCAGTAAGTTAGCAGGGGCACAAACCTGTAGAGTTAGAAAACATTCTTAAGAAAAACAGAAAGAAGAGATAAAGATTGTCTTCTCAGCAATAAAAAGACTGCTTGTTAAACAAGATGACCTTGAAAATAGATAGAGAACAGAGAATATTAGAGTTGTGGAGCCAGAGGAGAAGGACCCAATAAAGTGTGACCAGGAGGGGGTTAGGCAATTAGTGAATGATTGTAATGGCCACAGACTGACCAGACAAGGAGGGTAAGGAAGGTTCATAGGTTCATAGGTGTGTACTAGGCTAATGGCCCTTGAGCCCTTACAAGCCTAGCCCAAAGAAATTGCCCAGACACCGTGCCACCCAATGTTAGTTCACAGTGCCCCTATCCAATAGGGCAACTGGAATGATCCCTGGAGTGAACTTTCTGTTACCCATCCACTCATCAAGATTTCTCTTGAAGAGGGGCAGCGAGGTGCTCTGCTTGACATGAATGGGAAGCTTATGCCAGAGTATGGGCAGTCTTTGGGAGATGAACCTGTCCTTCCAGCATGTTCTGTTAATTTAGGTGATTAGGTTGTGATCTCTGGAGCATGTGGCGCAGGGGGATTGGGATTTCTTTAGGTGTAGCATTTCAAGTAGGGCTGGGTTGGACATGGCTTTGCAAGTCAAGCAGAGATCACCTCTAAGTAGACAATAAGAGACTGAGAACAGCTGAAGTTTCTTGAGTCTGTCCATATAGGACATGTGTTTAAGACCTAGGATCCTTTTTGTGAGGTACTTTTGTGGCCTTTCAAGCTGTTGCAGGTGTTTGGTTAGGTACATGCCAAATGGGGCATTATATTCAATGACTGGCCTAATGAGGCATGAGTAGAGAGGGATGATGACTTTTTTCTTCCTGGATATGAAACCTTTAGTTATAAGATGTGCCACGTAGAAGGTCTTTCTGACCACAGTGGCAATGTGGTGGTCAAAGTTGAGGTGGCTGTCGACCTGGGTGACCAGGTCTCTTATAGCCCCTTCAGTGTTCAGTGGACTCCCATCAATGTGGCAATTTGTGGGAACTGAGTTTTTTTCCAAAGGGGATGATAACACAGTTTTTGGCATTAAGCTTCAGGCCATGGTTCCGACACCAATCATTGGTCTCAGAGAGGCCCTTTTGTAAGATGTCTGCATCACTTGGGGAGTTGATAATAACTCCTAGCTTGCAGTCATCAGCAATCTTGGCCAGCCAAAGTCCTTCTGTGTTGGCCTGGACTTCTGAGAAGTAGATGCCAAATAGGAGAGGACCCAGGTCCAAGCCCTGTGGGACTCCACTCGTGACCGGTTGGCAGTCTGACTTGGAATCCACAACTTTCACTCTTTAGGTCCTGTCTGTGAGCCAATTTGCAACCCACCTAGTGATGTAAGGACTGATGTCCAGTTTGGTGAGTTTATCAATGATACCTGAGTGGGAAGTGGTATCAAAGGCCTTGGCCAGGTTGAGGTAGGCTGTATGCACTGCCTTACCCTCATCCACATCCTTAGTGACTGTCTCGAAGACGTCAACCAGGTTCAGCAGACAAGATCTCCCCTTGACAAACCCAAAATGTGTGGAGTCAAGAGTTTAGAGATTGCCTATATCTTTGTTAAGCAGGTCCATGATGATGCGCTCCATAGCTTTGCATACCAGACTCGTCAGGCTAATGGGGCAGTAATTCCCAGGGTCTGTAGTTGCTCACCTTTATGAAGCGGGATGACTGTAGCAGTGCGCCATTCATTAGGGACATAGCCTGAGGTAAGGCTGTGATTGAACAGGGCACACAGATGTGGTGCCAGTTCATTTTGTAGCTCATGTAGAATGCAGCCAGGGATATTATCAGGTCCCATGGATGCTGTATTCTTGGCTTTGGACAATGCAGCTTTTAAATATGTCACAGAAATGGTGAGTACCAGGCTTTCTTCTGGTATTGTGATAGGGACCTTGGGGGGGGGGTAAATTTGGCACTGAATCTGTCGGCCAGTATTTTGGCTCTATCTGTTGGCTCAGTATAGGAGGTGCCATTGTGCAATAACTCAGAGCAAATCTGGGTATTGCCTTTGAGGTTTCTGATATAGCTACAGAAGGCTTTGTGGTTGTTTTTGGTGTCAGCCGCAATTCTGCCTTCATAGCTGGATTTAGAGGATTTGATAAGCGATCTCAGCTTTTTGTTAAGACTAATAAGGGAGGTTTTCCAGTCTTGTAACATCATTTTTTTCTGCAACAGTTTCTTCCTTCTGTTGTAGAGTTTATTGATGGCTGTGGACCACAAGATTTGCTTCCTTTTTTGGAGGAGAGTGTCTTAGTTCTATTTGGTATGGCAAGCTCCAGGCATTTGTGTACATCCTCATACAGTGCATTGGTGTATGATTTGCCAGTCATGCAGCTATTTGCCATTGGCATGGATGCCAAGACATTAGCCACCTCTGTTTATAGGAGCCCAAAGTCGGCTTTAGAGAAGTTTTTCAGGGTGGTCACCTTTGTGGGGAGTGTAGGTGAGATGCAGATTTCCAAGGTGATCAGTTTGTGGTGAGATTTAACCAGGAAGAAATTGACTATAGGTGTGGAGCACCAGTCTCCTGTGTTGGTGATAACCAGGTCGAGGATGTTGCTTCCTCTAGTGGGGGTCAGAATGAGCTGATCCAGGGCAGTGGAATTGATAAATTCCAGAAAGCATTGGGCCTGCACATTGGTACTTGAATAGTTTTCCCAGTTGATGGAAGGGTAGTTGAAGTCACCCAGTATGAGAGTATTGGGTTGGACCTTGATAGATTCCAGGGTGTTTAGGAATTTGGAGTGAGAGTCTAGGGACATGTTTGGGGTTCTGTAGCAGGCTATGACTTGTATCACAATCTTACCCAGTGTTAGTTGTACCTCAAGTATCTCGGATGCATTGCGCTGGGCTACCAGTCTAGCAGTGTGCATATCCTTTAAGAATATGGAGAACCACCACTTTTGGAGCTTCCGGCCGTATTCTGGGGCCGAAAGGTATGGAATGAGTTGTAGCCTGGGATCACAGGGGTGCTTTCTGCCTCTTGACACCAGGTCTCTATTATAGCACAGATGTTGAAATTCTCCATTTTGAGGAGAACTTTGAGTGAGTACATCTTGAGATTTAGACTTTTAGAATTGAGCAGCGTGACCCTCAGATTGCATTTTTTGTAGCTGTTATGGTGGAATTTTGGTCTTTTGAACACTGCCTAAAAAAGGCACTATAGGGATGGCAAGAGCCTTAACCAGTACCTGGAATCCCAGGGGTGACGGATGCAGGCCGTCTCTGGCAAAGCATCGAGGTCTGTCAATCATGTCATCCCAGGCAGACAGATACTGGATCCCCTTAGAATGACACCAGAAACTTAGCCAATTGTTGAAGTCAGTCATTTTCTTCTCATATTGTGTTATCATTCTGGGTGATGGTAGAATACTGCTCAGGGCTGGGATCATACCTGCCTGGACCACATAATCCAAGAGGTCCATCACATCTCTTTTTATGTAGTCCAGGGAGGTATGTCTCAGGTCGTTCACACCCACATGGACAATGAGTGATATTTGTACTTGTGGAGTGACCTGAGTGCATGTATTATGTAGCAGATCCTGGCACCTGATAGACAACTGACTGTCACCTTCTCCTTGTTCAACCTAGTGAGTGGGACATCAGTGTGCCTCACAATTGAGTCTCCTATGATTGGTACATTGGGAAAAGTGTTTTGCCTTAAGGGCTTGGGCACACTGTGGTGGTGAGCTATGTGTTCTGGGGTTGGTGTTGTGTTGTAGTGGTCAAGTGCGTTTCTGTCTTGGGGGTCTCTGTTGTTTGGGTAAATTTTTATTGACAGCCTCCGTGAAGGTGAGTGTATGGTTTGTGTTTTTATGTGTGGGTTGTGATGGTTGGTGCTTTGGAGGGCTGTGTGTTCTATGTAGTGAGTTGCAGGTGTTGACCTTCTCCTCTTGACCAGCTAGTCCAGTCTTGGTTGGAGTGTGCACTGCTTCCAGTTTGGTAATATAAGTGCATTTTTCACAGGTATGAGTGTTGGGAGGTAAGAGGAGAGGGTTGTCTGTGTACCTTAGACAGTTGTTACACTGTCTCAGAATGCCCAAGTTCACCAGGTTAGCAGGAGAAAGCACAGGAAATTGCCCTACAGTCATACCAGGAGGGGTGGTCATAACTAATAAGTACTGTTGCTGTTACTGTGTAGGAACAGCTAGTGCTGATAGCACCTAAGTGTGCTACAATAAATGCTACAAAAGCCTGTTAAAGTGCTAGCCGATTAAGCTAATTGAAGTGCAAGAAGTAAAAAAACAAGTACATTCTAAGGGGAAAATTGAAGAGCAGACTTTCTGGCACCGGTAATAGTTTACCTCAGCTGAGCACTGCTGCAAGGTGCGCGAGCGTGGGCTGTTAAACCAGAAAGTTGAAAGGGATGGAAAATCTGTCCAAATGGACAATAAACTACAATTTCTGGACCAAAAACTACTCCTCTTGTGGTAGATAGGCTACCTAGTCCTTACCACTCCCACTGATAAGCTAGAAGGCTTCCCTCCAACACAGAAATGTATGGGGAGCTCAGAAGGTTACAAAACAGTCCTGGATACAGCAAATCTGTATCTGGACTAGACTAGTTACAGGAAAGGTGGGAAACAAGCTTAGAACTTTTTTGTTTGTTGTTTAGTTTTTTTTTGCAGAAAGCGGTTAGAACAGTAGCAAAAACACTTTAAATGCAATACAAGCTAGCATACTTGAGTGTGTAGCAATATTAAGGCAAATACAGTTTAAATAAATGCGGATAAATTAAAAGCAACAAAAAAACAAGTGCAGATAGCAGTAAATTATGAAAAAAAAACAAATGGAGGCACTTAGAGTATCTCTTTCTCCTTCTTGTTGCTCATGTAGTCTGCAGGACACCAAGACTGAATCCACAAAGCTTAAACAAGCACATACCCATGTAAACACAGGTTTTTAAACCAGAAAGTTGAAAGAGATGGAAAAACTGTCCAAACAGCCAATAAAGTACAATTCTGGGCCAGAAACCACTCCTCTTGTGGTAGATAGGCTACTTAGTGCTTACCACTCCCACTGATAAGCTAGAAGGCTTCCCTCCAACACAGAAAGGTCTGTGGGCTCAGAAACTTACAGAACAGTCCTGGATATAGATGATCTGTATCTGGACAAGACTAGTTACAGGAAAGGTGGGAAACAAGCTTAGAACTTTTTGGGGGACAGGTTGCAGGAAAACCAGTTAAAACAGTAGTAAAAACACTTTAAATAAAATACAAGCTATCACACTTGAGTGTGTAGCAATATTAAGGCAAATGCAGTTTAAATAAATGGAGATAAGTTAAAAATGACAAAACAACAAGTGCAGAGTGCAGTAAGTTATGAAAAAAATTAAAATGGAGGCACTTAGAGTATCTCTTTATCCTTCCTGCTGCTTAAGTAGTCTGCAAGATGCCAAAACTGGATCCTTGGAGCTTAAAAAAGTGCAAACATGCGCAAACCTGGGCTTTTAAACCAGAAAGTTGAAAGGGATGTAAAAACTGCCCAAACGGCCAATAAACTACCATTTCTGGGCCAGAAACCACTCCTCTTGTGGTAGATCTGCTACCTAGTGCTTACCACTCCCACTGATAAGCTAGGCGGCTTCCGTCCAGCACAGAAAAGTCTGGGGGGCTCAGAGACTTACAAAACAGTCCAAGATGCAGTACATCTGTATCTGGACTAGACTAGTTACAGGAAAGGCAGGAAGCAAGCCTAGAAGTTTTTTTTTTTTTGCAGAAAAGCAGTTAAAACAGTAGCAAAAACACTTTAAATGCAGTAGAAGCTAGCACACTTGGGTGTGTAGCAATATTAAGGCAAATACAGTTTAAATAAATGAAGATAAATTGAAAATGACAAGAAAACAAGTGCAGAGAGCAGTAAATTATGAAAAAAATCAAAATGGAGACATTTAGAGTATCTATTTCTACTTCCTGTTGCTCTTGGAGTCTGCAAGACTCTAAAACTGGATCCACAGAGCTTAAACAAGTGCAAACCCATGCAAACATGGGCTTTTAAACCAGAAATTTGAAAGGGGTGGAAAAACTGCCCAAACGGCCAATAAACTACAATTTATGGGCCAGAAACCACTACTCTTGTGGTAGATAGACTACCTAGTGCTTATCACTCCCACTGATAAGCTAGAAGACTTCCCTCCAACACAGAAAGGTCTGGGGGGGGGCTCAGAAACTTACAAAACATTCCTGGATACAGCAAATCTGTATTTGGACTAGGCTAGTTACAGAAAAGGTAGGAAACAAGCTTAGAACCTTTTTTTTTTTTTTTTTTTTTTTGCAGAAAGCAGTTAGAACAATCGCAAAAACACTTTAAATGCAGTACAAGCTAGCACACTTGAGTGTGTAGCAATATTAAGGTAAATACAGTTTAAATAAATGGAGATAAATTAAAAATGACAAAACACAAGTGCAGAGACTAGAAAATTATGAAAAAATCAAAATGGATGCACTTAGAGTATCTCTTTCTCCTTCCTGTTGCTCTAGTAGTATGCAGGATGCCAAAACTGGGTCCTTGGAGCTTAAACAAGTGCAAACCCATGCAGACCTGGGCTTTTAAACCAGAAAGTTGAAAGGGATGGAAAAACTGCCCAAACGGCCAATAAACTACAATTTCTGGGCCAGAAACCACTCCTCTTGTGGTAGATAGGCCACCCACTGCTTACCACTCACACTGATAAGCTAGGCTGCTTCCTTCTAACACAAAAAAGGTTTGGGGGGGGGCTCAGAAACTTAAAAAAACAGTCCTGGATACAGCAAATCTGTATCTGGACTAGACTAGTTACAAGAAAGGTGGGAAACAAGCTTAGAACTTTTTTGTTTTGTTTTTGCAGAAAAGTAGTTAAAACAGTAGCAAAAACACTTTAAATGCAGTAAAAGCTAGCACACTTGAGTGTGTAGCAATATTAAGGCAAATACATTTTAAATAAATGCAGATAAATTACAAATGATAAAAAAACAAGTGCAGAGAGCAGTAAATTATGAAAAAATCAAACTGGAGTACTAAGTGCAGAGTAAGAGTACAACAGAACAGAACAGCAAACTAAGGTAATAAGGTAGAAGACAGTTAAGTAAGAGCAGCTGAAGAAAGTATGCTTTTTTGTGAAGAGGGAGAGAACAGAGCAGATTATGAGACTATAGGGGTTGTCCTTCCCAAGTGCTCTCTCTGTACAGAGCAGAAGAGATGGGACTGGTAGGAGTGTCTGAAATCAAAATATGATCTCACTGTACTCAGTTAAGTGAGCAAATGAGATGGGCCCAGGAGGAGTGTCCAAAAACAAATTTACAACAGAGGTGGGCAATTCCAAAGCCAGCAAGATTAACACCACAACAAGAACAGGGAGGGAGGGTCGGAAACTAACTGCAGAAAGACAGAGACCACAATATTCAATTAATATTCAATGGAACAAATAACTAATCTTAAATAATGCTAAGTGCAGAGAAAAGTTTACTTAAATCAGCTTGTGTGTCCAGTTTATTTTCACAGGTATATCACAGCAGCCAACAGCTCAGATGTTGAGCAGAAATAATTCACAAAAATGTGACCAACACTGATTATAAGGCCAACAGAAACCCCCCCAGGCTAAGAGTTAACACAGAATTTCAAAAAGCAGAGTAACAAAAGCAGCCAGAACACTTGCATATGAAAATGCACAGTTATAATACTAATGACTGGATACTGGGGGCAAGCATCACTCTGGGTGGGGGTGGCTGCAGATGGCTAGAGTAGCAGATGACTACTTTTACTCTGTGTTCCAGCAGCAGGTAGGCATGTCACTGATCTTGGGGCACTTAGGTAGTGTAGAATGGTAGTCATAATGAAGTATGATTGAAGTTTTGTAAGACATATGACTACACAAATGCCTTTAATAAGGAGCTAATGCATGGCACAGAGTCTTGGGGATGTATTAATGACAGGAAGAGCAGCACAGAATGAATACTCAAATAAGTGGTGATATGGAGGTTTGTAGCCTCAGAGGTACATAGTATCATATAGAAGGATATAGATTTGTGGGTTCATATGTTGTTATTAGGCAAATTACCACTAGGGCCCTTACAAGCCTAGTCACACACCACAAACCATGTGGGTCCTGAGTATCATGGGCATCTATACTGATGGAGGGCATATTAGCGGGAAGTAGCTAAGGATATGTGGGGTGGGGGTGTTAGGATAATAATTTTCATATTGATGGCCTCTATCCATAAGGGACATGGGTAAATGCACAGACTTCTTGCATGGGCCAGGAATCAAACATGAGTCAATTGCTTGGAAGGTAGCTATGCTTAGTTAATTGTTTCCTACTATGCAATTCTCAGCTGTAGCAGATTAACTACTATCTTGCTGTATTAAGTCCTTGCTATGGCTAATTGTTTACTGCCCTACTATATTGCAACCTTGCTGTGTTTGCATTTTCTGCACTGTACTATTAGTATGCATCCCAGCCTGCTGCCATACATGCCTCCAGTACTATGTTGTGACACCCATACCTATAGTAACTTATATCGCATAACATTTTTCCTATAATTTTATCCACCTAATAGAATTTTGGAACATTTTAACCATTGTATTAACCACCACAAGAAGTCTTAGACACTGTTATATCTAAGGTGTGTGTGTGGACTATTATAGTGCAGCATCCATGATGGCTGCCCTATCATACACTAACAATTGGCACCACATTTATAACGACACTCTAATATTACTGCAGACTATCCAGGCACTCTTAAGCTGCAGGCATCTCAAGTACTACTGGTTTACTGGCTTGCAGCATCCATGCTTGATGTTATCGTTATAATACTGCACTGTGGTGCTCTGTAATCAGCTCTACTGTGTTACACTATACTGAGCTATACTGAGTACTACTATGTGATGCAGCGTCATATTGCATTGTGTGGTACTGTATCCAGCTATACTGTTACATTGTACTGAGAAATATTAAGTGGTACCATACTATAAAGTATTGTACTGTATTGCATTAATTTTACAGAGTTGCATGGTTTTCTACTGTCCTGTAATTGTTTTCACTATCACCTTGTATATCACACAGCTACTAAATTGTGCTATATTATATTGTGTTACACTGTTTTTGCAGTATTCAAACTGCTTCACTCTCCCTTTGTATATCACACAGCTCCTCCCTCTCACCTAAATCGGCCAGTGGTCATTAAATTACATAACCGCACATAAAGAATGCCACCTGACATCTCTACATCAGTCATGGGCCCTCAGTCTGTCTCTGCCCCATCTGTTGTCAGCATTCTACTACTACATATCCTGAGGCATATTCCTTACCCCCTGAACAAACTTCCATTACATGTCAAGCAGAGTAACATGTTTACCATCTTCAAGGTAAGCCTAGATAATTGGATGGGCAGCCTCAAGTTCTCTTGATCTATCTTGTCTTGCCCTCCTTGAAGCTGAAGGGAACTTTTGAATAGCATTTTTGGCTATACTTGAGATCATCTGCAGACTTATTGCCTAGTATTTACCTATGAACCTGTGATACTGTGTACAAATTGCCACACACTTATAGGCAACTATTTGTTATTATGACAGAATAAGGTGAGAGGTGCAAATGCTTATTATAATAGGAGTCAAACATCTCACACAAACTGGGTATCATGGCATTTGATTATGAAGGTGCATAGTTAAGAGTACTACAGACTAGCTACTGAGGCAAGTAGCACACCAGAGGGAGTAGCTGCAGATGGCCAGAAGGGGGCTGGAGTACCAGAAGCAAAGCAAATATAAAACCTTCCTATGCTGAGTCCAAAAATCACATCCAGAAACTACAAAGGCCTCCTGGGCATGGCACTGAAGACATGTGCCCTACAGTAGACCTCAGCAACACAATAACACCTGTTCCATATCACAAAGAGCTTATTTCATGATGACCACAGATACGAGTCACCAGAGTTATCTAGCCAACATATTAAGACTACAAGAGCAGTCCACTTACCATGATTCTGCACTTTTTATAAACAATTCCATAGTTTGGCACTCCAATGTACCACTCACAAGGCTGAGAAAATACAGGGTCGCAGCTGCCTCTCAGATGCCAAAGGCTGCCATACCATCAAGCACTTTACCTTCACCACAAGCATGAATATTACATGATCATTGATCATGTAGGAGTAAATTGCTTGTAATGTGCCACATTAGGCTATATGAAAAAAAAAACATTATGGAGCCCTGTGACTATGTAATTAAGGCTGGAAAGAAACTATTCCTTAGAAGTATACAACCATTACCAAGAATGATGTCACAATATAAGCAAAAGATGGTTGAGTTCAATAATTGTCTTAATTATGGGTGTCATTCTGAATGTGACGTGTGGGCCAGCCTGAAGGAAGATGGAAGACACCCTCACCTGCTTCACCAAGGATGGCCTGCACCTACTCATCGGACATTTTGCTTACTAGCTAATAATTTCTCTACCCCCACAGAGCCCTCATTTTAGACAATGTCCATATACCTAGGCTACCAACCAAATAAATAAAAATTCCGGTTTTGTAAATATTAGTGTAGGTCTGTTCATCATTAAGACTCTGTATAGGAAACTGCCCTCCCTCAATAACTTTCTAACTGGAAAATGTGAATATTTGTGTTGTCACTAAAAACCTGGTTCCAGAACAATGACAGCACTCCATCTTGACTTGGCTTCTCTGCCTACCACTTGCTTAATCCCACGTGTTTTCAACAACTTTAACATTGGTAGTAGAGTTTCTGTCTTTTCCCAAAATACTATCATCTAATCTCATTAACCAGAACAATAGCCTCAAACTCCTTCATATCATAATATCAGTAAAGACCTCATAAACACCCTGGCCAACTAGAGAACCTTATAGGTTCATAGGTTCATAGGTTGGTAATAGGCTATCAGCCCTAGGGCCTATACAAGCCTAGCCATAACAATTCCCTGGCTATTTCTTCCCACATTATTTACTTTCCTGGACCCCTGTCTAGCAGGGCGACTGACGTGATCCCTGGGGTGAATTTCCTTTCTCCCATCCAATCGTCAAGGTTCCTCTTGAAGAGGTCCAAAGAGGCACTCTGCTTGACATGTATGGGCAATCTATTCCAGAGTCTGGGGAGTCTCTGGGTCAGGAACCTATCCCTCCAGCATGTTTTGTTTATTGTGATGACAAGGTTTAGATCCCTGGGCGTGTAGCTCTGAGGGATTGGGATTTCTTTAAGTGTAGCATGTCCAACAGCTCTGGGTTTGACATGGCCTTGTATGTTAAGCAGAGATTGCCTCTGAGTAGACGATATGCGACAGAGTATAGCTGGAGTTTTTAAGGCGGTCAGCGTAGGGCATCTGCTTTAGGCCTGTGATTCTCTTAGTGAGGTATTTCTGAGGCCTTTCCAGTTGTTGCAGATGTCTTGAGAGGTACATACCAAATGGGGCGTTGTATTCTATAATGGGTCTAATGAGGGATGAGTACAGTGGGACAATGACCTCCTTTTTCTGGATGAAAAGCCCTTCGTGATGAGGTGTGCCACATAGAAGGATTTCCTGACTGTTGTGGCGATGTGGTTATCGAAGGTGAGACCACTGTCCACCTGTGTCCCTAAGTCTCTTATCACAGTTTCTGTGTTTAGTGTACTGCCACCTATATGGTAATTCATGGATACATGTTTTTTCCCAAAGGGGATAACAATACATTTCTTGGCATTGAGCTTGAGCCCATGGCTCTGGCACCAAGCATCTGTTTCTGTAAGGCCCTTTTGTAGAGTATCCACATCATTTGGGGATTCAATAATGGCTCCCAGTTTGCAGTCATCTGCAAACTTTGTTAGCCAGAGTCCCTTAGTGTTGACCTGTGCTTCAGAGAAGTAGAGGCCAAACAAGAGCGGCCCCAGGACTGAACCCTGAGGTACTCCACTTGTCACTTGTCTGGAGCTGGATTTGGAGTCGGCTACTTTTACAGTGTGGGTTCTATCAGTAAGCCATTTAGCAACCCATTGGGTGACATAGGGATTAATGCCCAACTTAGTAAGTTTATCTATGATTCCAGAGTGGGGGGTGGTGTCAAAGGCCTTGGCAAGGTCTAGATAGGCTGTATGGACCACCTTACCCTTGTCCATGGCTCTGGAGAGTGATTCAAAGAAGTCAATCAGGTTCAGGAGACAAGATCGGCCCTTCACAAACCCAAACTGGGTGGGGTCCAGTGTTTGAAGGTTGCCAATGTCTTTGTTTATAAGTTCCATGATAATACACTCCATGGCCTTGCAGATAAGGCTTGTCAGACTGATGGGACGGTAGTTTCCGGGATCCAAGGTGGATCCCCCCTTGTGGATTGGGATAACTGCAGCTCTGCGCCACTCAGTGGGCACGAAACCTGAGGTGAGGCTATGATTAAACATGACACTTAGGTGAGGTGCAAGTTCATATTGTAGTTCATGTAGTACACAGTTCGGGATGTCATCTGGTCCCATGGATGCTGTATTCTTGGCTTTAGAGAGTGTGTTCTGTACCTGTGTGGCCGTTATTACTGGAATTTGGCAATCTTCCGGTATTGAGATGGGCCATTTAGGGGGTGAGAGGGGGGTGAAGTTGGCACTGAATCGATCTGCCAGGATATTGGCAATATCCTTTGGATCAGTATATTTAATGCCATTCTGTTTTAGCTCAGAGCAGATCTGAGCATTGCCATTCAGATTCTTGACATAGTTATAAAATGCTTTGTGGTTGTCTTTGGAATCTTTGGCAATTTTATTTTCATAACTAGCTTTGGAGGATTTTATGAGGCATCTCAGTTTCTTACTGAGGCTAGTAAGGGAGTTTTTTGCATCCTGGGATTTTCCTCTTTTCTGCAAAAGTTTCTTCCTTTTGTTGTAAAGTTTGTTTATGGCAGGGGACCACCAGATTGGCTTCCTTTTTTTGGATGAGAGCATTTTGGTTCTATTTGGGATGGCACGATTCATGCATAAGTGGATGTGCTCGTACAGTGCCTTAGTGTAGGATTCAGCAGTTGAACTTTCAGTTCCCGTCTGCATGGGTGTTATGAAGTTTGTCACTTCTGACTTGAGTAGCATGAAGATGGCTTTGGAGAAGTTTTTTATGGTGGCTTCTTTACTGGGGGGTGGGGGTGGGATGTGGATGTTAAGGGTGATTAGCTTATGGTCAGACCTGACTAACGAGGGGGTGACCATAGGTATGGAGCATTGATTTCCCATGTTGGTAATGACCAGGTCTAGGATATTGGAGCCCCTGGTGGGACTATCGATTAGTTGATCCAGGGCATTGGAATTTATGAATTCCAAGAACCGTTGCGCAAAGGTGTTGGGACATGAGTAGTTTTCCCAGTTAATGGCAGGGTAGTTAAAATCACCCAGTATTAGGGTGTTTGGTTCTATCTTAATATTTTCCAGTATGTTTAGAAAGGTGTAGTGAGAATCTTGGGGTATGGTGGGGGATCTGTAGCAAGCTACAATTTGGATTGCAGTCTTACCTAGTGTTAGTTGCACTTGGAGAATTTCAGACACATTGTGTTGGCCAACTAGCCTGGTGGTGTAAATATCCTTGGTGAATATTGACACTCCTCCACCTTTAGTGTTTCAGTCCTGGTTTGGTGGCCGAAAAGTGTGGTAAGAGTTGTAGCCTGGTATTGCAGGGGTGCTCTCTGGAGCCTTGAACCAGGTCTCAGTTACTGCACAGATATCGATATTCTCCATTTTTAGGAGTGCCTCGAGAGAGTGCATTTTGAGGATTAGACTTCTAGCATTGAGTAGCATTACCTTCAGATTTTGCATGCTTGTACCTGTTACGGTGGTGGTTTTGTCCTTTGAAGTTTGCCTAAAAAAGGCACTATAGGGGTGGCAAGAGCCTTAGCCAGTAACCTGAATCCCAGGGGCGACAGGTGCAGACCATCTCTGGCAAAGCATCGTGGTCTGTCAATCATGTCATCCCAGGCAGACATCTGATATATGTTATCTATAACACTTGCAAATCACAAAGCATATCTTAAACTATAGTCCTTCTCCATTAACCCAAACAGCATTTTCTGGTGGTCTTTTAACTATCCCTCAATAAACTGACCCTCTGGCACCTTTACAAATACTGTCAATGTTTCCTTGACCTTATTACTGCAAATTGCCACAGTCAAATAACACCCTCCCCCACTAGGAACATCAACATAGTTGATCTTGTCCTCACATACACAATGTCTGTCTGTTCCTCACACATTGTCATACCTTCACTGGACAGATCAGCTCACTGCCCTGTTTCTTTCACCATACAATCCAGTACAGGTCAACAAATAACCCAACCATCTTTACAAACATCTCCAAGCTCAATCTACTTGCCAGCCATGATGGCATAAGACGGTTCAACAGTCCCACACCCCATGATGAGCCTAGGGAAAATACTAATGCATGTACTCCCATCCTAACTCATGTATACAGACTCATGTTAATATTCACCACAAATACACTGCAAAATTTAGAAACAAACCCTATAGTGGAACTCAACTATAAACAGAATACTATAAAAGGAAAACAACTCATAGTCCTAAAGAGGAGAGCAAAAACTCTAGAGTGTTAAAATCAACCTCAAGTGGCTTAACAGAGAAATCAGGAGCAATAACGAATCATGCAGAGCTAATTGTGAGCTAAAATTGCAAAGTGAAGAAAGGATAACCACAAAAGTAAGTTTTCAACTTCTCCACTTTGTCACCCTCCCAACTTTCCAGTACAAAGTATCCAGTCCATAACCTCCAGTACTTACCTCAGAACAGATATGAAATGTTCTCTTCAAGACTGAAAGCACCAGTTCTTTGGGACCAAATAACACACTGTGCTGTTTATTGGTCAGTATGAAACACCCACTATCAGAACTCCACTTAAACTATTCAATCACCACCTTTTCACTGGATATGTAATAAAAGCCTGGAGAAAATCTGTAGTCTACACAAAGGTGGTTTCACCACAACCCTGACAACTATAGACCTATCAGCCTGACCAGTATCATTTGCAATGTGGTGAAGCTTATCATCATGGATCCCATAAACAGGGACTCAGGGAAAGTACGATCCCTAGTCCCAAATCAATCTCGATTTGTAAACGATAGATCATGCCTACTAAACCTTGTTGATTTGTTTGAAAGAGTCATAGCAGCTTTGTAAAGAGTCTCAGAAGCTTGCAAATGATTGTAAATTGGGTATTTTTATTCAGTCTTCCATTAACTCATAATTGTCTATCATGGGTTAGACCATGTTAACAACTGGTGCAAAGACAATGGACTCAAATTATATGTGAAAAATATATCATAGTTAATTTTGATAAGCAAAATATCTTCACATACCAAAGAGTAAAACACTCCTCCAGTCAAACATTGTTGTAATGGATCTAGGCACTCTTGATGATAATTGTTTAGCATTTGACCATCATGTCTCCACAGTAGTTCAGCAAGCCTTTGATCATGCTCATCTTATTTAGAACCAATGAGGCCTTAATTCCCTTTGACTTGTGTTTCATCAGACCCATCACTGAATATAATGCACCATTGAGCATGTATTTGTCTAAACATATCACTCAACTTGAGAGACATCAGAAATTCATAATTAAAAAGGTCAGTGGACTCAAAAATATTAGTTATCATGATAGGATGGTAGTCCACTCTCTGTACTCAGGCTCTTATAGACTCCTCTATCTCTGTCTAGCCTTTTGAGCCATAAAAGATCCAAGCCTTTTCGACCTCCTAACTCTTCATAGAACAAATAGTACATCAAATGCCTGATTAAAGGAACTAAACCATCAGCAGCAGATATATGAGGCACAGTGGCATGATCCACATTGTGTCAGGATCACTGTATAAAGCTTAACACCATAAATGTAGCATACAATTTTGGAGCCAGGAACTCTTGTACACCTGCAAGTGACATTCCCTTAAAATAACCAGTGCCATTAGAGACTGAGGCACCTTCATGCATAACAAACACTTCTCTGACCACCACATAGCCAATGGCATGACAAAAGCCTTCAAGCTCACCCAAATGATTATTAATGGGATTTCCCGTCAGTCAAAAGAAATCCTCATTTCCCACTACTCATCATTTATTGGGCCCATACTAAAATACAGTGCATCCTTCAGTATGCACCTCTCCAAACCCCTATGCAACTTTATACACCCCAGTGGTTCATACTAAAATACAGTGCACCCTTCAGTATGCACCTCTCCAAACCCCTAAGCAACTTTATACACCCCAGTGGTTCATACTAAAATACAGTGCACCCTTCAGTATGCACCTGTCCAAACCCCTAAGCAACTTTATACACCCAGTGGTTCATACTAAAATACAGTGCACCCTTCAGTATGCACCTGTCCAAACCCCTAAGCAACTTTATACACCCCAGTGGTTCATACTAAAATACAGTGCACCCTTCAGTATGCACCTCTCCAAACCCCTAAGCAACTTTATACACCCCAGTGGTTCATACTAAAATACAGTGCACCCTTCAGTATGCACCTCTCCAAACCCCTAAGCAACTTTATACACCTCAGTGGTTCATACTAAAATACAGTGCACCCTTCTGTATGCACCTCTCCAAACCCCTAAGCAACTTTATACACCCCAGTGGTTCATACTAAAATGCAGTGCACCCTTCAGTATGCACCTGTCCAAACCCCTAAGCAACTTTATACACCCCAGTGGTTCATACTAAAATACAGAGCACCCTTCAGTATGTGCCTCTCCAAACCCCTAAGCATCTTTATACACCCCAGTGGTTCATACTAAAATACAGTGCACCCTTCAGTATGCACCTCTCCAAACCCCTAAGCAACTTTATACACCCCAGTGGTTCATACTAAAATACAGTGCACCCTTCTGTATGCACCTTTCCAAACCCCTAAGCAACTTTATACACCCCAGTGGTTCATACTAAAATACAGTGCACCCTTCTGTATGCACCTCTCCAAACCACTAAGCAACTTTATACACCCCAGTGGTTCATACTAAAATACAGTGCACCCTTCAGTATGAACCTGTCCAAACCCCTAAGCAACTTTATACACCCAGTGGTTCATACTAAAATACAGTGCACCCTTCAGTATGCACCTCTCCAAACCCCTAAGCAACTTTATACACCCCAGTGGTTCATACTAAAATACAGTGCACCCTTCAGTATGCACCTCTCCAAACCCCTAAGCAACTTTATACACCCCAGTGGTTCATACTAAAATACAGTGCACCCTTCAGTATGCACCTCTCCAAACCCCTAAGCAACTTTATACACCCAGTGGTTCATACTAAAATACAGTGCACCCTTCAGTATGTACCTCTCCAAACCCCTAAGCAACTTTATACACCCCAGTGGTTCATACTAAAATACAGTGCACCCTTCAGTATGCACCTGTCCAAACCCCTAAGCAACTTTACACACCTCAGTGGTTCATACTAAAATACAGTGCACCCTTCAGTATGCACCTGTCCAAACCTCTAAGCAACGTTATACACCCCAGTGGTTCATACTAAAATACAGTGCACCCTTCAGTATGCACCTCTCCAAACTCCTAAGCAACTTTATACACCCCAGTGGTTCATACTAAAATACAGTGCACCCTTCAGTATGAACCTGTCCAAACCCCTAAGCAACTTTATACACCCCAGTGGCTCATACTAAAATACAGTGCACCCTTCAGTATGCACCTCTCCAAATCCCTAAGCAACTTTATACACCCCAGTGGTTCCTTACTAAATACTTTTGAGCCCCTTAAGTTACTCAGAACATCAAAAGGCCTTGTCTCTATTCTTGGTCTCTTATGGAATCCTACAGGGCAATCTTCGGCTGGCATAGAAAAAGCTTTAAATGACCTAATTCTGCTTGATCTGCCACATATCTAAAAAACATATATTAACATAAATATAAGATCAAGGGACCTAAATCTATAATGCAACATAAACAGGATTTGTTGGCATGATAGATATCTCTCACAAATAATTTACCACCTCTAGAACTCAAATGGATAAATTAATTAGAAACCACAAATTGACTCTAGGCCTAGCTCCCCTATCCCCTATGGACAACAGGAGTAGCTACTTAGGTATATTAGTGGGACTGCAGAGATTAATATTCAAAAGGCTTAACTGGTCTATCACCTAGTAGCAACCTACGAAACTTTGGATTTTAACAGGTACTGATCTTAACTAGACAACTGGGTGGGGAATAGGAAATTTACAGCACGCCTGACACCCATGTCCCTTATGGACAGAGGTAGCTTATAAATGCCTGGCCCTCTATGTCCTATTCTTTCAGAAAAAACTTGGATAGGCTTAGAAAGCACCCCCCCCCCGGGTTGTTAGCCTAGTAACAATCTATGAATTTATAAATATGCAAATGCAGGGTGTTTTGTCATGTTGTATCTGTGCTGTTGATTATTATATTCACAATGTTTTAAGATATTTTCTTATATGAAATGCCCATAAATGCCCAATTTTAAAGAATGTATGCTGGAAGAGCTAAATGTTGAAAATGTTTCAGGGCAAATGTTTAAAAGCAAAATGTTATTGGTGTGTAGGGTAATATAAGTAATATATTTTTAATTGAATTATTTGGGCATGTACAGATAAATGCAGGCATAATACCACTTAATGCTGTTGGAGCAAGGAAGCATTTCATTAGATATTTTCATGGGTTCATGGGTGTATACTAGGGTAATGACACTAGGAGATTTTTAATCCGAGCCGTGCATCCCAAATCTCTGACAAGTTCTGGTACACTTGATAAGTGTAAGCAGGGGCTTGAAAGATGAAACATTTACAAGCAAGGCCTGGGAGATGAACTATTTACAGGCTACCTGTGACCATTAGAGACATAGGTCCCAAACTAGGGATGAATTTCCTGTTCCCCATCCTATTGTCCAAGTTGCACTTGAATTAGATTAGGGAGGAACTCTGGTTCTCACAGATAGGGCACCTGTTCCAGAGAAAGGGTAGTCTCAGGGATACATAACTGTATGTCCAGTAGGTCCTATTTATATTACAGGTGGGGGTTTAAGTCTTTAGAATGGGTAATACTGGTGCTTTTTTGTTTTACGGATGTGCAGGATGTCCATCAGGGTGGGGTCTGACAATTCCTTGTATGCCAGGCATAGATTCCCCCCTCAAAAGCTATAGGAGACAGAATACAGGGATAGGGCCTTGAGGCACTCAGTATAGGACATGTTACCTATGCCCTGTATTCTTTTAATGAGGAACTTCTGTGGACATTCCTATTGTGGGATATGCCTGGTTAGGTACATACCAAAGAGGGCATTGTACTCAATGATAGGTCTGATAAATGCAGACTACAGTGGAACTATGACTTCCTTGACCTAGATGCCATACCTTTGTTTGTAAGTTGTGTAACACAGAATGATGTCCTCACTTCTGTAGACACGTGATTTTCAAAGGCTGAATTACCGTCTATATGTGTTTCCAACTCCCTGACTACTGGCTCAGCTGTTAGGAGTGGGTTGTCAATATGATAATTACCAGGGGTGGATGACTTGCTGAAGGATATTATTATGCACTTCTTGGCAGTTACGTTTTAGTCCATGGCTCTGACACCAGTCGTTTGTCTGTGTCATCCCCTCCTGGAGAACATTTGTCAGTGTGGGATTCAATGACAGCTCCAAATTTGCAATCATCTGCAAATTTGGTCAGCCAGAGACCACTGACATTGGCTTTGACTTCAGAGAAGTAAATGCCAAAAAAGGAGTGGTCCCAGGACTGATCCCTGAGGGACTTCACTTGTGACTAGCCTCCTTGAAGAAGTGGAATCCCCACTTCTTGAGTCCTGCCTGTGAGCCAGCTGGCTATCCACTGGGTGATGAAACCAAATTGGGTTTGGTCCAGTGTCTGAAGTTTTCCAATGTCATTGTTGATCATTTCCATGATAATTCTTTCCATGGCTTTACATATGAGAGTAGTGAAACTTATGGCTGTATAGTTTCCTGGGTCTGTGCAGAGGGATGACTGTTGCTATTCTCCATTTGTTAGGCATGAAGCCTGTTTGTAGGCTACAGTTAAAAAGTGATTCCAGAGGGCCTGATAGGTCATGTTTCATGTGACTTATCAGGCATCCTGAGATATTACCTGGCCCCATCGATGCAGGGTTCTTGACCTCAGAGAGAGTATCAAAGACCTGTTCCCTGGTGATAGTAGGGAGAGTTATATTTGTTGGCATTTCCTGGGGGAAGATTAAGGGGGAGAAAGGGATAACGCTAGAGTTAAATTTGTCTGCCAGTAGGTTTTCTGTATCTTCTGGCTTACTATAGGTGGCTCCATTAACAGTTTGGCTGATTTCAGTTTCTTGTAAAAAAAAAATATAGAGGAAGGATGTAAGGAGACTGGAAGTACTAAATGACAGGAACAGGAAGTAGAGGGAGAGACAGTGCGTCCAGTATAGCCAGGCTAGTATACTGCACAGGTAGCTGATAACTGAGGAAACAGGCAGTGAAATAAAGGGAATATGGATTTGTGGAAAGGGACACATCAGATGTTGTGATGGTAATTATCGAATGAAAGTTGGATATAAAGCAGAGCAGAGGTTGGAGGTTGAATCCTAGTAAGTGAAGATGTACACAGTGAGTTAGATGCTTGCAGAGGATAGTGACTGATGTATTGGAAAGGAAAACCAATGAGGAGGGAAGGACTGTAGTGGTCAAATGAGAAGGACTGAGGGGAGCATGGAGGGTGGACATGATGGAGATAGACTGGCTGTGAGTATGAGCAGATGAGAGAAAGTAAGAGAGATGAAAGGAAATGTGCATCTGTTTCAGTGCAGCGAACAGGAAGGGGTGGAAGAAAAGAAATAGTCTAGTGAAGAGTCTTAAAGAAAAGATAGTGGTGCTAGAGAAGGCGTATATAAGGGCTGAAACAGAGAGAAGGGCAGCAGTTACGTGGTTAAAAGGAAGCTGAGGTTCAGTTGCTAGCTTGGAGATTAGAAAAACAGAAAAAGAAGGGTTGAGTACTAGAGATGAAAGATGAGAAAGACAGTAAATACTAGAGAAGAAATTAAGGAGGTTTTTGGTAGCTTTATTCAGAATTATATAAATGCATTTTGGGAGTAGAGAAGAGAATGAGTGGGCAGTAGCAGGAGAAGTTGGGGCACCTATTAGGTGTAGGAAGGAAGGTAAGGTGGGAGGGCTGGATGCCAGGCTTTCCAATAGATCTTTTACAACTTAGTGAGAATAAAAGTGGGAGGCAGGTATCAGCGATGACTTTGAAAGAAATTATTGTAATAGGAAACATTCCAGAGTGAATGAAGGAGACTGGGACAGTAATGCTACCCTAAGAGAAAGGGAGTGTATATGATCCAGCAAATTACAAAGCAGTCTGACAGAGTAATGCAGGCACTAAGTTACTTACTAGAGTATTTGTGTTCAGGTTGCAGGGACTATAGCTGAATGTTACAGAGGTTGGGCAGGTGCGTTTTATAAAGAAGGGAGAGATCATCTTCAGACCACTGCCAACTTTTAATGCACTTTGTTGTGAGGGGAGAAATAAAGGAAATGATAAGAAAGGGGGTGGTATTAATGGATGTGCAGAGAGCATTTTACTTGATTATTTGAGTCTTCTTGTTTAGAGCTCTGAAACAAGTGGTGGGATGACCACTTTTAAGAGGGATGAAGCCTTTCTTTCAAGTGCTGGGAGTGAGAATTTCAGTTAATGGAGGCAGAACTGAGGTACTGGATCTGTGGAGAGGAACCAGATAGGGTTACTGCCTGTCACCAGGATTGTTCCTACTGGTTATGGTGAAATTTGTGCAAAGGCTGAGGAACCTGGTAAAAGTAGGGGAAAGAGAGAAGCAATGAATAACATGAACATATTTACAGATGATTGTGCTTTGTTACTTGTGAATATACAGATGCTGAAGCTATTGTTAAAATTGTTTCAAAGATTTGGGAAGGATGTAAGGTATTGTTACAATCTAAAGATGGTGCTCATGCTTTGAATAAGGGTGCCAGGGAAATGAAGCTTAAGGTTGTGACGTTCAGTTGGAGGAAAAGTTATTTGGGAGTAGTTATTCACTTCACTAGTTTTTATATGCTGTAAGAACTGGGAAAAAAGAAGATGGAGGATAGAGGATTACTAGACAAGTGAAATGGCAAACAGGGAAATATTTAAGGAAGAGCAGAGGTGGTAAGAGTGTTAATTTTACTCATAGTACTGCATGTATTGAGGTGAGTAGCAACAAGTCCAGGAAAAAAATTGCTTTTGGAGAAACAAAGTTTGCAACCAGTTTATGTGGTGACAGAAAAGAGGGATTTTTGGAAGGCAAGGTTAAGATTAAGGAGAGAGAGAAGAAGGGGATGGAATACACCAGATTTTATACATATATGGTAGTTGCCGGATTGGTATATGGCTTTAGAGGAAACGATGACGAGGACATGCAGTGGACGAGATAGGAAGAAGAAATGTGGAGTAAATCACTGAGGAAGTAGAAAGCATAATAACAAAAGCAGTTAGGGAACGCATGGAGGGAGGCAGTGATGTGTAAGGAAGGAGAAGACAAGAATGAGAGAGAAATACTGAGTATAAACCAAAGGCAAATATTTCATAAAACACTAAAATGAGAAGAAAAATGGATAAAACATTTGCAAGGTCTCTTGTAGCACACAGGGGGAACAATATAAAGCTTGGAATAGTTAATGTTAAATTATAATTTGAGAAAGGGAGATTGGTTACTGTATAAAGCTGAGGATTGTTGAATATGGATAGATAAGAAATTGAATGGCAACAGAAAGGAGGGGTGAAGAAAGGGGGAATGAAAGTAAGACTACAGCAAGATGGGTACAAGGAAAACAGGTGTAAATAAACAGATTTGGGAGTATGGGACGTGGGGGATGGGGCAGGGAATCTTAGCCAGAGCTGAGTATTGGAGAATGAGCTATGCACATCAGATGATGTTTGGGACAAGGGATATGAGATGGTAAGGAAGGCTGCACATGATACGCTTTTATGGTTCATCTATAAATGATATAAGATGCCAAGATGGTCTAGAGAGGAGGGAGCATGGAACGAGGAAGATGGTGGGGCTGTGGAGAGATGGGGAGGATAACCAACATGTGTGGTGTATATATGAGAAAATCAGGGCAGATAGAAACAGATTTGCGATATTTGGAAGCATGTTTGTGACAAAGAAATGAATGATAGTTTACTTTAATGTTTGCCTGTGGTGGAAGTGGATAGGAGAAGCTGAGATAGTAGAGAACAGAACTGCTACTCTGATCAGGATTGGTTAGAAAGAAAATAATACAATGATAGAAAGGGTAGAGTTAAGAAGAATAAGGGCAGGAGAAGAGAAAACAAGTAAAATAATACAAGTTATGGGACGGAGGGATTTAAGAAGAGTAAGGGGCAGGAGGAACGAGAGTGGGTGAAATAATTACTGCAAGCAAATATGGAAAATATGCATTATGGACTTAAGGGAAAGAGGGGGATCAGTAGCAAGATGTTCAAGCTGGTGGGGGGTTATTGCTAGTCAGCGATATGAGGAGAGATGGATGGGAGAAGAAATGCTTGCAGAATGAATGAGCTGAATTGTGCAATAATTTAGTCTCTGCTTAGAGGATCTTCCAAGTTTTACTGATGGACAGTTACACTGAACTTCTTTAGGCTGTGTACATCAATGCAGCTTGTTCATGTTATATACTGAAGCTGTAATGGACTGTGAATGGACAAATCTCTGTGTGGGCAGAAGTTTTTTGTGTACTTTTGAGGAGCATGCAATAACAATTATATAGGAAAAAAGGTGCTACTGGTAGCTTGTTCTATGAACATCATTTTTCCTTATGGAGACAGTTTGGATGTTGAAGTTATATGTTGTACTCTGCTTCCTTTCTACAATATTTGCTTATGAAATAAGGGCATAGTTCTCTTTCAGAGATGCTATGATTTCAAATTAAATACTACACAGATGTTCTCAATAAGGCCTGTCACATTTCCATTCAAAATATAAATCATAAATTACAGGCAAGTATCCACTATACTGTCTACACACTGATGTTTTCCCAGGCTAAATTCTCTCTGTACTAAAGTCTACCATGGCAGTCTCTTAGTAACTCATATAGTATAATATATGTTATTTTATACTGTGTATTCTGCAGGCTGTGCCATGACACTCATTTAGTATGGTGCAGCTTGGATTATATATCCAAATATTTAAATAGAAAATTAATGTAGGGTGAATTGTATGACCTTAATATGTTTTAAGGCAATGCAATTCATATCAGTTTGTGCTGAATGGTGTATATTAATGTGTAATGTTGCCTAAGGCCCTCAGTTGAAAACTCATTATGCCCACACCACCCAGTTTAACAAATGTAAATAAATAAATAAATTTAGAAGACATTCTTGAAGGTTACATGAAAACCCACTGCCATAGTACTTACCCCCCCCCTCCTTGATTGAAATTGCAGCATTAAATAACATTATATGGTTAAAATGGCAGAAAAAGGAAACAGTTATTTTTAATTTCCCTTCCTAGACCCCTTCCTTTAGCCCACTACCTATCTTATGCCTTCTTGAAAGCCCCTGTGGTGTTTCAATCTACTACCCGCTGAAATATTGTCAGTAAAGCCAATCACTGAATATAATTCTCCCTTTGGTATGTATCTGTACAGACACATGTTAACAACTGAAATGCCCACAGAGATACCTTGTTAAAAGAATATAAGGCCATAACTGCATGTCTTACATGGACTGACTCAAAAGCCCTGTCACTATACTCAGTATCCGACAGACTGCTAAGAGGAAACCTGTATCTGACTTACATGGCATCCTTTGACGCAATACTGATGGACTTACTGCACATCAGCAAGTCAAATGGCATCAGAAATACTCAGTCTAGGGATTAAAACTTCTTCTGCAACATCAACAAAATGGTATAGAAGGGCAGGTGTATCTTCCAGAGGGTACCGCTGCTCTGAAATAAGATGTCCCATACACAGAAAACAAAGTTCATCCCTGTCCATATTCAAGCGTAACTTAAATCTATGGATGGGAAACAGAAAATGTACCCCAGTACTGCCCCCTGTACTACTAATGGACAAAGGTATGTGTCCCCTCAAATTATGGTACAATCTCAGTTATTCTCATTAGGGGTAATATATAATTATTGAACATGGGACGGGTAAACTGGGTAAGGCCAATCTCTAACTAAATGGGATAGGCTAATTTGAGCACTAAAATGAAAACTGGCTAGGCTTAAAATGGCCCACAAGAGCAGCTAGCCTAGAGCTTACCTATGAACCTATAAGTAGGCTGTTCCACTTATCATCTAGCCTCTATGAAAAATTAATTTATCTAGCAGGTATGACCCCTCCCTCCTCTGTCTTTCCTCTGGAGGATGTACTATCCTATATAACGTCTTTCCTTTCATGCATATTCTCAAGTGAAAACAGATTTAGCTGCTGTGACCTTTCCTTGTACCCTTTTACCCCTCATCCTCCATTCCCATTATTAACTTGGTAGCCTTGGTAGCCTATCTTTATACCTTCTCATCTCTGCTCGTGTGTGTGTGTGTGTGTGTGTGTGTGTGTGTGTGTGTGTGTGTGTGTGTGTGTGTGTGAGTGTGTGTGTGTGTGTGTGTGTGTGTAACTGGGTCATACTTCAAGGTTCGTCTAATGCTTTTAGGAAGTTTTACAAGATGCATATATAATTATCTCTCTATAGCCAGTGGAAATATGCAAATTACTGTCACTAAGACCAGCTAGATAAGGAATATAACCTCTCTTTTCCCGGATTCTGTTCCACTAAGAATATAACCTTCCATCTTATTGGCCTTGGTTACAGCTTTCTCAGTTGCACCTTTTGGTTCGTTTCTGCCATTTCTGCCACCTGACTTTCCCACCACAACAGCAATGGCAGTAAAAGTCTACCTGTGGTTGGTAAATAAGTCTACATAGTCCTTCTAAGTTATACACTACTCTCTCCAGTGACCATGCTCATCTGCCCCCACAACCCTCAGTGTCTTCACATCATATAAGATTAGGACTCCCTTCTAGAAAACACTAATAAACAAACAGCAGCAATCTACTTAACACTGAATGTGTGATAAGAGACCTTGGGACCCAGGTGGACAGTAGTCTCTCCTTTGATAGTCACATCGCCACTGTAGTCAGGAAGTCCTTCTACTTGGCACACCTCATCATAAAAGGGTTCTCACCCAGGAAAAAAGAGGTCATTGTTCCCCTCTACTCGACACTCATTAGACCCATTATAGAGTACAATGCCCCTTTTGGAATGTACCTCACAAGACATCTGCAGCAGCTGGAAAGGCCACAGAAGTACCTCACAAAGAGGATTGCTGGCCTCAAACAAATGCCCTACACTGACCGCCTCAAACAACTCCAGCTTTACTCTGTAGCATATCACCTACTCCAAGGTGATCTCTGCCTAACATATAAAGTTATGTCAAACCCAGAGCTGTTGGACATGCTACACCTAAAGAAATCCCAATCCCTCTGAGCTACATGCTCTAGGGACCTAAACCTTGTCACCACAATAAACAGGACATGCTGGAGGGATAGATTTCTGTCCCAGAGACTTCCTGTACTCTGGAACAGGCTACTCATCTGTGTCAAGCAAAGTTCTTCATTAGCACTCTTCAAGAAAAATCTTGATGAGTGGATGGGAAATAGGAAATACACCCCAGGGATCACTTCTGTGTCTCTGCTCAACAGTGGCACAGGAAAATAACTTTCTTGGGTGGCGTAAGCCAGGGAACTTTGTTGGCTAGGCTTACATAGACCCTTGGGCCGATATCCTAGTACCTACCTATGAACCTATGAGCAGAGCCAGTCCAGACAAAAACCAGTAAACCAAAAACTGTACTAAGCAGAGCACAAGCTGAATATACAGTCCTTTATTCACATAAAATTAACGTTGTAGCAGTATCAATGGTATTTTAAGTATTCTTCCTTCTGTAACCTTCTCAAAGCATGTTCATAGGTTCATAGGTAGGTACTAGGCTATCAGCCCAAGGGCCTACATAAGCCTAGCCAACAAGGTTCCCTGGCTTACGCCACCCAAGAAAGTTATTTTCCTGTGCCACTGTCGAGCAGAGACAGAAACCAGCACCAGTAAGCCCCATGGAGCATATAAGACCTTCGCCTCCAGTCATATGATTTTTTTTTTCTGTTTGATGCTATTTGTGTATTTATGACCAGGCTCCTAAACACTCATCACTCTGATTAACAGAGCATTTTGTAATAAAGTCCATCCTGCTTGGGTCCTGCCAGTGGTGTAGCCAGAAATTTATATTTTGTACTCAAACTTCATTATGCTGCCCTCACCTTCCTTCTATCATTTAAAAATGTATTCGGTTCTCAAAATGCTGCCCCAGTACACTTCAGAAAATGAAGTACTATTATCATTTCTTGCTGATTATAACCATATAAAGATTAGGTTTAGAAGCACATTCTTATTAAGCATTATTTGTATAGCACTATATCACAGACACTAATTTACACAGTTCTAA
>NC_056741.1:1291601237-1291608737 GCF_019279795.1 Protopterus annectens | reverse complement strand
CAACTAATGGAGAAACATTTAATTTTGCTTTCCTGCCGAAGTTGCAGTTTTTGCATGGGTGTACCTGGCAGAAATAGACTTGACTTATGGTCTCTTCATTAAAAAATGTATACTGCTAAGACATCACCAGTCTCTTTTTATAAGGAGGGTATGCTTACCAGCAAAAGATTACTTCAGATAATGGTTTTCTGAAGAACGCTGGACCTTGGGAATTCTGCTTGTTAAAAAATATGTGTCCTTAGACACAGAGGCTCATCAAATAAATGCAGGTCTGTCTTTTTAGAAGTTCAAGGCCTGAGATCTTTCATAGGTTACCTCTTATTGATAGTAAACTGTATTGCTACCATATTCCTTATATACAGTAGTGGGAGTGGGGAAGTTGCATGAGTGTTCATAATACCATGTCTTCTCAGAGGGATGGCGTACTAAATATTTTGCTGAACCTATTTCAGAAATATTCTCATGGTTAAGTCATTTTAATGTTTCATTTCACTTTGAATGTCCTGTTTATGGAATACTTGCTGTGAGCAGTTGCATATCCATTTGATTTATCACACTAAAAATGACCACAATATGCATTAGTTGTTCCATGGGTTTACTAGAGTACAGGAAATGCAGCGTAAACTGCAGTAAGTGAAGGCCTGCGGCCACACTGTTTCTGTTTCCTGAGACATCTAGTATGCACCCATTTTACATGTATACTTGAGTTCTTTCAGCTATATGGCTTCTGAATGTCCATGATGTTTTACTTTTTAATTTTTAAGTCTTTATGGAAAGATTCAGGCCAAGAAAGCCAAATGCAACTAGCTGTGGACATACACATTTCAACCTTCTGTTATGGACATCAGCCTGGTTTAAAAACCCTGTGTTTCTTGTGTATAGCCAAACAGTCTGCTTATGCTGAGCTGACAAGGTCATAAGAAGGCCGAAACGTGCATGTCCACAACTAGTGGCATTTGGCATTCTTGGCCTGAATCTGTCCATAAAGACTTAAAAAGAAAAAAGTAAAAAGTCATGGATATTAAGAAGGGTATATCTGAAATACTTGATGCCCTTAAGAGGTCATCTGCATATATCCCATGGTCCTCTGTTCCAGGAGGTTTAAGGTATCACACAGTGAAAACTCTAGCTTGGCTAGGTTTTTCTTATAGTTTTTACTAATTGGTTTGTCTGTGTGATCTTTTTACTTTTTGGCTTTGCATACCGGAGTTCAGATTATGTATTTAGTTAGTTGTAATGTAAATTAGATGTGCTGGATCATAGAAGCTCTATATATTTAGTCACAATAGTCACGTCTCATATGGAGATGCTTTATAAAGGTTTCTTTTATATGACTAGTGATTTGTGAGCATATAATCTCTTCAAGCATATATAAATCTATTAAACTGACTAGGAAACCTCCCTGTAATTATCGTGGACCATACATAAATGCATTACTACAAGTTGCACACTCACAGACACAATTGCAAACTGGCTCTGTGGCATGAACACCAGTGTACTGTCCTGAAAACAATTTCCTGGTCTGCTTTCAAACAGCAACACTAACTTGTTCATAACTACAGTACACATAATATGTTATGGGATTTGTCCATGCTTTCTTTCAAATTTGTGTTGCAGCTAGAAGAAAATAAAAGAGTCAATTATTTTACCTTCTGTCCATGCTTGTTGTGCTAGGGATCTGCTTGAGCAGAGTTCAGAAAATTAATTTGCCAAACCATTTGATTCAACAAAAAGCTACCCCAAGATAAACAGGAACTCCTTCCCTAACAGTTTTCAAACTGCATTTTAAAGAACTTCACTATTCAGAAAATATTCCCCACTTTTAGCACTCCCTGTTGGTTAGACTAATTCACTTTAGCTCAGACAAGCATCGAACCACAACAGATGACTGCTCAGTCTTGCTTTGTACAGGACATACACTTGTGTTACTGCCTTTACACTGAGACTATACAACCAGCCTCCAAGGCATCTATTGTTAATGTGACACCACAGATAATGACCATTGTACAAAAGCACCAAGCTGCATGCCTCTGTGTTTGTTCTGTAGCTGATGCTTGTTCACCTTCATTGTTTATACCATATTATTTATTCATGTCTGTTAGATAATATTGAGTCTCATAGAGTTACCTCAGACAAGTACTCAGCAAATAAATAAATACTAATCCTAGCAATCCTTGTTTTTCTCTTTTGTCTGCCTCCATTCTCAGAATGGACAAACATGCAATGTAATTGTGTTACACATGAAAAAATGTCTTAGTCTATGACCTTGGGCAACTCAGTTGACCTCTCAGTATTGGCATCATAGCCTAGTAGTTGATGTAAAAGCATGAGAGATAGCTGCATCCTGTTTTTATCACACTTCTTTGGATTCTATGAAATAAATTCTACCATTTTAAGACACTCAGGTATTAACAAAAAATGAGAAGCTTAATATTTCAGCATGTCTTAAAAGTGTGAAAAGCAAGAACAGCAGCTATCTAAACACTTGCAGGGCCATGTAGACTTAACGGCTCTTCAGAGGTAGAGAAATTGGTTTGTTGCAGTTGCATAAAACATAACAGCATACTAATTATGCATACATATGCAGTTATGAAATGGGCAAAAAGAAACTCTGTCTATCAGCTGTGGTTCTATTAAACACATCATATTACTATGAGCATATCTGAAAATGACCTCATAATGACTCTGCTCTTCCTTCTAAAGCAGAACTGCCATTTTGAAGAAGAGCATACTCTGTGTCTGGGGGGGGCACCTCTTTCATTGATGCAGAAGTGGCACTTCAGTACATTTTGCTTGATATTTGGCATTATATTGAGGGCCAGCAGAAGGGAACTTCACAAGCAGTGACATAATTTTTCTGAAAAGATTTCCTGCAGGCTTGGGTAGATATATTGACTATAATCAATGACAAAGTCACTATGTTTAAATTATGCCTGCATATCCACATATCTTAAGTCTCACTCTCATGCAGTTGGTTTGCTTGACACTTGGACATTATGCAGGAGTAAAAATCATGATTTCTTGGCTCACTGTCCAATAAGGATTGCCAACCCTTGATTTATTGTAAAATGCTCTAAAATGTGTGAAATGTGGCTAATTGCTTGAGTTCAGTCTTATACATAACAATAAATAACAAGGTACATGAACTCATGCATATGCGCGCACACACACACACACACACACACACACACACACACACACACACACACACACACACACACACACACACACACACATACACATACCTATACCTATATGTATATATCTAGTATATAATAAGCATATGAAATGTTAATACCTTGAAGCATACTCTATCTGCATTAAGCAACCCCTTCAGAAATCCTTTCAAGACAGCTGTCTTACACTTGGAGTATCCCAAGTTGTGTTACAGATCTACTTTCTATAACTTTGGCATGCTTGCTTGCCTCATGATGAAGGACTAGAGTGCACCCCCATAAGCTTCCCAAACCACTAGTCAGGAAACTGTGATCTGAGAATGTGGTAACAGCAACCATAACAAGGAATGATAAATCCCAATAACAGACTGTAAAAGGCTATTGTAAATTTGCTAGCAAATTCATCAAAATGACTATAGTTTGTGGCACAGCACTGCAGTGAGTAATAATCTGAAAGTTACTGATGGTAAGAAAAGGGAACACAGAGGTGTATGAACAGACATCATAATGGCTGCAGAAAGTGGTTTAATGTCAGTTCCTCTTTTGAAACCATGTTTTGTTGTTATTTAGTAGGTGTTTATCAAGGCAGTGCTCATGCTAATCAGAATGCAGTTTTCATAATACTATGCAATGTTAATAACTAGTGCATCAATGCAGCACCAAGTACAGCTGTCACAAGCAAAGAAAAGGCAAAGGTTAATAGGCTCATACAATCAATCATTCTGCAGACTATTACATGCCTAGCCAAATACTGAGGCAGTGACCAAAGGTGAGAATCAAACCTTCTACTTTATATCTGTGAAGTAAAAATCTTAACCATTAAGATACTGCAACATCCAATTTATAGATATAGCATCTATAGACTGTAAATGGAGTCTCTCTCTCTCTCTCTCTCTCTCTATATATATATATATATATATATATATATATATATATATACATGCATATACACACACACACACACACACACACACACACACACACACACACACACACACTCACATACACATATATATTGCTTTTATTTGTTTGTTTATAAAACCCATACTCCTGCTCCAGAGTCAAAACTTGGAATTCATTACATTTAGCCATCAGAACAAATTCTAACATTCATGCTTTTAAACATATTGTAAAAGACCTCCATTTTAACTCCTAGCTCTGATCTTGCTCCAGCCCTGGATGAACCCTTCCTACCGTAAAATTCCCCTTTCCTTATTGCACATACCCTTCCTTCTCTCCATCTCTTCTCCATCACTCTAATCTGACTTTCTTATAACAACTATTTTGTGGATCGACTTGATATGATCAAACAAACACTACGCTGAACTACACATCTTTGAGAAGAAAGGATTGAATGGTGGAAACATCGAATGTTCAGGCTGCCTAATCCAAACTCATTGAAGTACACATCTTTGAGAAGGAAAGGATCGAATAGTGGAAACATCAAATGTTCAAGCTGTCTAATCCAAACTCATTGAATTACATTGGTTGGCCAGGTTCCTATTGGATTGTCGACAGGTTAGGTTGTCGAATGCTTAACCATCGACACCTAAGCATCGAAAGCTTACAATAGCAAACGGCCACATCATCAAATTCTTTCCTCGGGACTTGCCCTTCCCCCAATGTAGAGCGATCTCGGAGTTGGTATATTTAGTTTGGGGGGGTGGGGTGTGCAAAGCCCCCCCACTATGTTTGGGTGTGTTTGATAATGTTTACAGACGGCCCCCGAATTCTTTCCTGAGGAAAGAATTCGATCATGTGGCCATTCGCTATTGTTAGCTTTCGACGCTTAGGTGTAGATGTTTTAGGATTCAACAACCTAAGCTGTCAATGTTATGATATAGACGTGGTTGCCAACTAGTCGGTATTATTATCTGTAGAACCTATGTACATTTTATGCTGTTTTATCACTTTAAACACATATACAGTGAATGACGTCTAAAATGTCTGTTAACCAATGTGCTTCAATGAGTTCACATTTGATGACCTTAATGTTTGACGTTTACATCATTCAATCCTTTTGTCTCAATGATATGTAGTTCAGTGTAGTGGTTGTTTGATCATGTCACCTAGATCCCTATCTTGTGGTATTATCTAACGCTTCTCTAAGCTGAACTACTTTCTGAGCTTTCCTACGTCTGAAGTTTTACCACATTTCTGATATCTGCTTTCACCCTACTGCACATCTAGAGTGTATATGTATACACAGGCAGACATCTTTCCTAACATCTCCTATCCATACCCTCTATTCCAGACTCACTATTCATGTAGAAAATGTGTTGCTGCTACATATATGACAAAATGTTTTATTACTGCATTGCATTTAATGTAATATGTCTATATGAGTTTTAATGTAAAGTGTCTTTTGGAATAATTTTATAATGTATAACATTTGACGAATGTTTTCTATGATGTAACCTGGAGCTTTTCTCCCTGGGCCTACACTGAAAATGGATACCCAGTGGGCCTAGTCAGACTTTCCTGTAAACAAACTACAAATAAATGAAATAAATAAATTTGATTAATGAATTATAATCTTTGAATTTAAAAGAGCAATTGTATAAATGTCCCTCATTAGAGACATAGTTTTAACAGCTAAAGCTGACAACACTCTTCAGTATTTGTTTGTCTGTAAATTTTGAATATGCCCCAACTTTGAGCTGAAAATGTACTTTTAAGTGGGTGTCTTTATGTGACTGAAATGGTCTGTATAAATTAGTGCTCCTACTGCAGAAAAAAAGTGATCACTTTTCATTGAGGTTTCCAACTAGCAGACAGTCTTCGTGCTGCAGTCACTCAGTAGGCTTCAGTGTCCAGCCCTTCGATCATCGTTACGCCTAATACCTAAATATCTTCAAAAACAAAAATGAAGACAGCAGTGCATCACTACAGAGGCAGCTGATCATATCAAGGTACACTAGTGACCACAGATGACATATTTTGTTATGTGTGAGATGAGGGTAGAGTGTAAATAGGTGGAACACCAATCACCCATGTTCCATGTGCTTGTTTTTACCATGAGTGTTATTAAAAATCACCAAACTCATTCAGTATCACTACTCTTTGTGGCTCAGAATAAAACAATTATCTCCTTCTAATAGCTTTTTTTTCTAGCTAGATCAGTCACTAACATTCCATACCCACACTGAATCAAGGGTAAAAGTTAACTCACTTCTCTTCTGGGCTAGGAAAATTTCACCCTACCTATTCAACTCAGCCAGTGCAGCTATAGGCAAAGGAATCCTTCTGATCCAGTTTGAATATGGACTACCCTTAATAATCACAGTCCCTAAGAAAAACTCTTCCACAATACAGACTATCAAAAAAGGCTGTCACTTCATCATTAACTTGCCTTGTCATGAGCACCACTGACTCACGCCCCAAAAAAGAAAACTCCAAATGGCTCCCTGTGCAGCACATAGTAGACCTGCTACTAGACTGTCTCATCTTCAAACTTCTCCTGCCTAACTTATTCCTTCAATTACCTGCCAAACTTAACACCAGATATACACAATACAACTTCAGACATCTCTCCCAAACAACACCTCACTCAAACCCTCCACAAACAAGGCTGCACTGCACTGACCATCCTTTCTCCATCCGTAGCTCTCAACCAGTCGGAACAAATCTCTGCAGAATCAGGGACAAATCCAGAAATAATCAGGGACAATCAGGAACACTTAACAATATTAGCATGATTAACTTGAGACATTGACAGAATAAGAGCATGTGAATTAATACACATTTGCTGAAGTAAAAGAAGTCTATAACTCTAAGTATTGTCATTATTTATTAAGGGTAATTCATGTTCGTTTCTCAAAAAGTCACCAATTTAGGAGAGATTAAGAGGGACAGAGCTAAACTTTGAAGTATTTCTCCATCCTTGCATCTAAACCATGTAGATCCCTACCTCACACATAAAATATTTACAATTCCCCTTATCCATCTTCAGAGCTGAACTTAAAAAAATTCCTCGACACGAAATCAAACTGCTTTGGCCACACAGCAAGCCATATCATGTAAAGGCCTGCCAACATCTAACTTTAATCTCTCTGTCTCTCTCACAACTACTAACACATTTTAACTCCACTGCCACCACCCTCCCTTGCTCTTAATGTCATTACCACAGTGTTTCCACCATGACATAACTCTGAAATAAAATTGTGTCAAATAGGCATTTCTCTCATAATTGCTGCTACATCTATTAATTGCTACCATACAGTTTTTGTTATATATTGTTACTTTCTGTCCTGTTTTGATATGTACAGTTTACAGGCTCTCTGTTACATTTTTTTTTAATTAGTTCACTTGGACAGTGCCTGCA
>NC_056741.1:1291538737-1291596237 GCF_019279795.1 Protopterus annectens | reverse complement strand
TGCAATGTCCTTGTTGTCCAGTTCAGTAACATTTCCAAATTTCATTTCTCTTTCGATAAAAGACATAAACTAGTTAGCAAGGAAGAAAACACAGCTACATTTCATGGTCCGCCGAACCGGAAAATAGTTAAAACTATCTGCTATATTTCGTGGGAGTATACAGTGTTATGTTCCAGTGTTCTTATGAGCACCCCCGTTCTTTAAGACGTGCCTGTCTGGAAAATCATGAAATCACTTGTAACTAAAAGGAACTGAGGAAGTATTTCTTAGTTATGTTGTAGCAATAGTAACCTAGTTGAGAGTAGCAATAGTAACCTGGTTAAGAGTACTTCAGTCTCCAACAGTAATGCACTTAAAGGGGTACCCTGTCCTTATTTGGAACCCACTGGCCTTACCCTTTAAAGTATCTCATACCTCTCAAGTGTACCTCATTACGAGGAATGTACCTCATTTGGAGTCTTAAAAAGTTCATGTTCCTCAATGTTCCACACTGAAAGATTCTGTCACACATTCGGTGTTAGGAATTTTTAAAAGTGAAATCCATGGTAAATAGAAATAAATCATATTAATTCATTAAAATATCTTCTTTATAAGTAAAACCAGCATATTTTAATCATCCTATAGCCTTCCTAGTTGAAGTTGATAGTAAGCCATTAGTATGTGTTCCACATTTTGCCCATTTATTCCACATTATGAGGGCTAGTGTTCCTCATTTTGGAATAAAAGGTTGAGAGCTATGAGGTATCTATTTTAGTTCAGTATCTATTATAGTCTTAGCAACACAAGACAGTTAAAATCTATAAAGAGTAGTTTCAGACTTGCTTAATGTATATTTTCCCCACGTTTAATAATACAGTACACCTTAAAGTCACAGTCATATCTCTTATTTGGTAATGTGCAAAGTCCCCAGCCATGTCCACTCACTTCTAGGATGCTGACTGGTGTTACTAGAGCAAAGAGGTCACCACATCTGAGGGTTATTTTAAGAACTTGCACCACTGTAGATGCCTAACCCTGGCACTTGGTATGTAGACTAAATGTTCCTGTAAAACAGCGAAGTTGCAAATGGCGTGGGACAGGCCTCTCAAGTGTACCTCATTACCAGGAATGTTCCTTATTTCGAGTCTTAAAATGTCCGTGTTCTTTATTTTTTCCACCTTGATAGGGTCTGTTACATATTCACTGATAAGAATGTTTTTCACCGATATCCATGGGAAATAATACTGAATCATATTAATTCATGGAGTGCTTAGTAAGTGTAAGGTAACACAGTTTAGTCATCCGGTGAGTTTCCTAGTTGCAGTTGTTAGTAAGCTGTTAGTGTGGGCTCCACATTTTGCCCATTTGGCCCACATTATGAGAGGCAGTGTTCCTCGTCCTGTCGAAGGAAGGCTGACAGCTACGGCGTGGCGGATTGCAACATGAAACATACATTTGCAAGTAGTTTTGAAGTGTGGAACAAGGAGCATGAATGTCCAGGTTCCAGTCAGCTGAGTAGTAAAACTAGAAAAGGCGTCGCTTAAGAATAATATGATCATTTAAAGTTGGGTAATCCGGAGAAATAAAGTGTATTTGCAGCTTCGCCGGGCAGCGGGGCACCCTTTTCTGGAAAACAGTGCAACCCTTGATGCTTTCTGACAGGCAATTTTATAGCAACTCAAATGATGTAGTCTCCATAGCTGTTCCGAATTATAAAAGTAACAATGGTCTTGTGTTTATCTGAGAGACTGGTGTGTTATAATCAGATGATAAAAGAGTTTAGTGGGGGACAAGGCATAAAGTTTAATCACGTTTACGTTCCATACATTTAGCAATATTAAAATTGCATCTGTATTTTGGCGCAGTTTGCTCTACTTTAGCTTGAGTTTTGTAATCGATAGATGGGTTAGGTACACAGGAAGATAAATATTCCCGGTTTCGCACTGTAAAATAAGAAAATGGATGGACCTTGTCCCAGTGGGGCTGAATTGGTAAGGAAAATGCGCGCGCGCACATACCCACGTACAGGTGTGTGTATCATTTTATTTATTCATTTATTTATTTATTAGCAAAATTTTAACCGATATGGAATTATTTGGTTTCTTCCATTCCGTCCTGCTCTGTCATAAATCCATATTGGCTAAAGAAAAGGCATTGTCACCTCTCCGTTCTGTTGTTTTTACTAGTTGCCCTGTGTGGTACTTGTACTTTTATGGTGCTTGGGTTGGGGCATACTTTGAAAGTAGTACAGGGGGCTGTGCAGCAGTTGAATCGTTCTTTTCACATGCAGAGCTGAAGATGGGATGCTTCCAGAAGACAGGGGTCTCAGAGACAGGAGAGAGAAATCAAGAACAAGCGGCTTGTTTTGGACTCGAGCAAGACGAGCATGCAGGCTATCGGCCAAGTACCGTAAGATAAGCAAAGGTGTGCGTGGATCCGCTGGACATCAAATGCAATGAGAATAAAATCTCTTTGTATGTAACCGCCCCACCCAAAAAAAATAGTAAATTCACGTGTATATCAATGGGTATACTACTTCATAAACTTGTGCAGTGCCCATCCTGAAAGTCAAAATAGCTCTCAACTTCGAGAAACATGAATGTTTTAAGACCCCAAATGAGGAACGTTCTTCGTAATGAGGTACACTTGAGAGGTATGAAATAATTTTATATAGACGCATGACAAAGTACACAAATGGGCCCTAAAACAGACAAAATGTTGCGAATGAACAGTAGGCTAATTGTGTAACTATTATTAGAGGGATAAGGCTGGTCTTTAAAACATATTGTGTTTAATGTATTTTATGTAGAAATACAGCTTGGCATATATCATTATCGCCTTAAGCGTGTAAGTAATCTATTATTATTATTATTATTATTACACCGAAATTATGTCAGATTATGTCACGCAGTCGTTTCCCAATGATGGCGATTACGTCATATGTATGCCCCTGTAGAGCTTCACACAACAAAACCTGGCTCTTGTCTTAACAGTGATACTTTTTTCATACATATGGAAAAGTAAGAACTGTAAATATTTATACCAGGCTCTATGGAGCTGTAGTTTTTCCTAGTGCCTAATATGACGTCAGTAATTGTATACACGAATTGGTTTGTATCATGTCTCATTTGTATATTGAATTAATCCTACAACATAATTAGTTTCAAATAAGTGTTACGGTTTCTGCTGGAAAAAGAAAAGGCAGAAATAAAAACAAACGGAGAATAAAGAAAGAAAGAACACCGTTATCTGTGCAATGCCTTGACAGGAGAGGAGTAATCATGTGCAGAGAAAACGCGCCGAAAGTTCAATTAGTAACACATTGAATAAGTCATTGGTGTAACTGACCTTACAAGTTTAATTAACGTACTATCATTATGAGAGATGGGAATCAAACTTCCGTCACCTTGATAAATTAACAAATTATCAGCGGAGCCTGATCTTTGCTCATGTGTCCAGAGAGCCTTCATGGTCTTCACAGAGAAGGAAATCGCTATGCAAAGCAAAAGACAAAAAAGGAAGCCCTAGTGTAAAGCACATGTAACCAGAAGTATTAGGCTTTGGGAATGACCCAAGGTCAAGCACTCCTTTGACCACCGTCCCTGTGTGTGTGTGTGTGCGTGCGTGCGTGTGTGTGTGTGTTTGTGTGTGTGTTGGGGGTATATACCTGGCATAATATATATTTAAGTGAAGTGACCCTCTGTAGGACTAGCTGCGCTAGTTGTCCAAGATATATAGCCCTGAAGAAGGCCAACGTTCTCTCAACTGCCCTGCCTCTCTTAGTCTGAAAGTCCACTCACAGACATGGTCTGGATTTCCATAGTACGTCTTCTTTTAACTGAATGATATGCATTATACACGAGACTTGGTGGGGGGGGGGGGGGGTAGGTGTGTTGAGGGTCTATCAATCTGCCTATATATATATATATATATATATATATATATATATATATATATATATATATAGACACACACACACACACACACACACACACACACACACACACGGTAATATTCATATCTCTCAATCTCATTGTGCAAGAAATCTGGACAAAGCCTGACATAATTGGGAAACACAGGCCTAAAATAGAAACATATTTAAAATATTCCTTTTAGAAACTAGAAAGTTGCTAGAATAACAGGTTTTGTATTAGTACGGATTTTCTGAAGGCAATGAAGTCTGAAACTCAGATGTTATTTATTATTTAGTGACTTCAGGCCTCAGATCATCTTAGTGATTTGCTAGAAAATCACACATTTTATGAGGAACAGACCAGAAATATGAGGCAAAAATCTAGACGTTCTGCGAAAATCTGGACAGCTGAGGGTACCTCTCTCATACGTTATATATGGTACTCTTGAAAGAAAAATAGTCCTACCTTCTTGTACCTACTTATTTACCTTTTCTAAAAATTCTCAGCAGGTATGTGCTTGTACTGTTAAAGATTTCTGGGCTAAGCCTGGTGTCTAATGGACGTCAGCTTGGACCTTTTAAGAATGTAGGCAAAAAGCCACATCATAAAACTGATCTTGATTTGCTACCTGGAACTAACACAGTGTTATAATAATCAGATGATGGCATTATGGTATAGTGTCACCAATTCTTCGAGGTCAAGTTTCAGTCACTAAGTTAATTGTAGGTACATTAAAGTTCCCTGCTGGAATTCTGAATTGATTTTAGTTTTTACCTTGCCCTGCTTCACTAGCACATAGAATGTTAAACCAAGTGCATTCCTCTGGGATTGTGCGACCCAGGTTCGATACTACACCGCTATGCCACAAGGGGTGTCTTCTTTTTGTCACTGCATCTTCTTCAACCGGTGCATCATAAGTAAACTGTGAACTCAATCCAAGACTTAAAGATGCCCAGTTTAGCGCGGTTACCCTGGGGGCTCACAAAAGTGTTTTAAATCACAGTAAGTCTACACTGCTGCTTAATATGGTATTTTCAGGCTATATACAATTTGAGCCTGGCAAGAAGCAGGCACTTCTAGTTGAGTGAACATTGAGAGAAGCAAAATCATTTGCCATTTTAGGCTTCCATTTGAACAGTTCAGTTGTTTAAATTATGCGTGTTGATCCCTAGGACAGCACAATAATGCTCACGATGCTGCTTCAAGTATTTTGGTTTAAAGGTGCCAGTTAATAATGTGATGTGTGTTACTTCTATCAGAAATTGTCCTGCTTACGACTTTCACGTATTTATCAGAGTGCAGTCTCACAATAGTGGTGCTGACTGTATAGTGTGTGTGTGTGTGTGTGTGTGTGTGTGTGCGTGCGCGCGCGCAAATCCTGTCTATAATTATCTACTGCCAGATCGTTTGCCTCGCACTTTTTCTGTAGGAAGCGGCACATTATTTCCTTATAATACTGTCTGAATATCAACTGTATGTAAACCTTGTATACCTCTCAGTTTATCAGTTTATTCCTTGCTCTGTATTACTTAAAGCTGCTTGTAAAAAAAGCTTTAAGCGTTTGCAGGCCATAATGATGATGATAAACAGTACTATATGGCTAGAATGGATGCGATAGACGGTGCCAAAACAACTGTTGCACCGGGTTTGAAGGTTTAGTATTGGAAATCAATTGATGGGAAGTGAAAAATAATTTTGGCACAGCGAAACTGAATCATTCCTGGTGTTAGTTTCCATCTCCTCCTTTCCATCTCTCCAAGGTACAGGCGAATTAGTAAATTACGTGTGCTGTGTTAACTGTCATGTACATCCACAACTGCACAAGCTTTGATCAGTATTATTTCTGGCCTGCCAAGTTTTTTTTCATCACCAGAATTTGCTGTAGTCATTTGAAAGATGGGTATAAAAATGAAATGAAGTTGGCACTGGTGTGGAGCCCTATGAACAGAATTTAATAGTTTCCTTGCTGAGGAAATAAAAAGAAGAAGAAAACCCTCCACTACCAAACAGGTGTGTGAAGGTAAACAATGTGGGTCTGTGGGCTTGCGGAGCCACGACAGTGAGTGAAACTGAGTGTGAGACTAACCTCGAAATTTTAGGAAGAGCAGATAGAGCAGCTAATAGAGAGAAATTAGGTGAGGAGGGATGAAGACTGCATGATACAGACATAGAGTCAAACTGAGTCATGGGGGCTTGGGAATGAGTGACAAAAAGAGCATAAGGATAGGGTTAGAGACATTAACTGCAGAAAGGGGTGCACACGCAGAGGCATGCAAAGATAAAGTAGATACAATTAAAAAAAAAACTAATTTAGTTCGAGCTAGTCACAATGTGCCTGGAGCAGAGTCCTGGTGACGGCTGGAAGTGCTTTGATGTGATGAGGGCTTTGCGAGTGTCCTTGCTATAATCTGCTGCATATTACAGAAGCCTAATTAGAAATCAATGTCCGAGCCTGGCGGGTATTTGCAAAGTGTTTGTGGATGTTTAATAAAATTCCCAGTTCGATGTAACTCATCCTGGAGCCCTGGCACTGCAGTGAATTACGTACATTCTTCAATTGGTAGCGGTGGCTACAGCAGACAATCTGCTAGTTTTGTTCTGTCCTGGGCCACTGGCATGCCACTAACCGGCAAAGTCACCTCCACCATGCGCGCGTGTATATACACCCACACCCTCACACACACACACACACACACACACACACACACACACACACACACACACACACACAGTCCAGGATGAAAATTAAGTTATTTCACCTCTGTTTTCTTGTTGCTCCATTCGTTTTCTCGCTCTCTCTCTCTCTGCTTTTGCAGTCTCGACTCCCATCATCACGTAGTTCGCTTATAATTTATTCCTCCTTCCCTTCTTCATTCATTCCATCTGTCCTTTCATCGCTATAAACTAACATGATGATGATGATAATTAGGGACAGATAGACAAATACAATTAACTGCAAGAATTACAGTTTTCTCTTTAGGATGTTGTTGTTGTTGTTGGATATAGATATTTATTGCTGACATCGTATAACCAAATCCGTATTTCTTATGACTTTTGTTAACCTATAAAGTAAGCGTGTGCAACATTCATTGCTATTACACTAATTTACAAAAAAAAAAAAAAACTTACAACGCACACCCAAGCACACGCAGATGTGTGTGTGCGTGTGTGTATGTGTGTCTGCATCACTACAATGATGCTCGTAGAAAGCAATGGAAGGTGTTAAAACTCGTCGTAAAGACAGAACATTTCCAGCCATGGATGTGTTCTCTTTACCACACACAAAGCAGTCGAATTTTTAAGCAGGTATATTCATTATACGAGTGTCAAAACTTTCAATTTTATAGCACATCTTACTCGTGTGTGTATACATGCATATGCGTATATACATATGTGTGTGTGTGTGTGTGTGTGTGTGTGTGTGTGTGTGTGTGTATGTGTGAATCTATATATATATATATATATATATATATATATGTGTGTGTGTGTGTGTGTGTGTGTGTGTATGTATGTGTGTGTGTGTGTGTGTGTGTATATATATATATATATTATAGACAAATATATAAATCATTGTATGTCTAGCAATCCACACTATTATATTTCTGCACATCATTCTTTTGCATCCATACAGTCCAATACTCGTGTTTTACTGAATACTTTTAGGCTATAGATAATCACGATGTAATAAATATAAGGAATTCGTGACGACCGTTACGGACTACCATCCTTGGGGGTGCCTTAAGTCTGCAGAGTTACTAACGGGTTGCAGGTAATGTGCCATTTCAGTCCTTTATCCCTAGGAGTACGAACTTTTTTCTTACGTTGTTTTGCTGTCTCTTTCTATTTTAAAGCTGCTTAATTTGAAGCTCAGCTCATTCTTCCTTGTAGACTTGTGCAGATATTAAACTTTCCCATGCCGTCTTCCTTGTTTTGATAACTTAATTCAGAAACTTTACTGGGAAAGAAAGACATACTAAAAGTATTGCTTTCTTATATGTCTGGAATAACAGCAGTTAATGCCGTGGAAAGGACACCAGAAAAAAATATACTACCTTCTACTACCATAGTAATGGTTCAGCGCTAAGTGGATGCAATGCAAGGCAAATAAGTGCAGTGTTTAGTCACAGTGCCAGTGTGTGTGTCTGGGGGGGACTTCCTGACGGCTTTTATAGTTTCTACTTACACTGTCTCAGATGTCTGCATCATACTTCTCACCCTCTTAGTGCAAACATTCTGTAAATGCCAAAATAATTGCTGGGGGCAGTATTGGGAACAGATTTTAAGTACTGCTTTTAGTAAAAAAGTTAGAAAGTTGTTATAAAACTTTGCCATAGTGTACATTTGCTAAAGGATATGAAGCCTGACTATTGAATGTCTGTCATTATTTAGTGACGTTGTATTCTCAATGATTTGGTAGAAAACGACACGTTATGAGGAACACGTGAAAAATATGAAGCAAAATTCTGGACATTCTGCGAAAAGTTGGACACTTGCGAGGTACGACAGGTGTTAGGAAGAGTATGATCTGACTGGAGTACAGTGAAGTTTACCACCTTTCACTAAAATGTTTGAAGCGTTAAAGTTGTTGCGTCTTTCGGCTTTTCCCGGTTAGGGGTCGCCACAGCGGAACTCCGGTCCGCTAATGACTGGCAGTACATTTTTACGTGCCGAGTTGCCAACCCTGCCGCACAACCTTCAACGAAGGTACGCCCATTCAAGCATGACTCCACACAGAAGACACTTTAACTGATAATCGAACAGGACAAAGTCCCTAGTGGGGGGCGACAACGCTACCGCAGCACCACCACCGCAGTTTTGAAGCGTTAAAGTAATAATCTTAAAAACTGAATCCACTTTGTTCATGCAGTCGAATTTTTAAGCAAGCGTATTGAAACATTCTAAACCAATCAATACCAGTGTAAAATTGTAGATTTTATTGCACATTTGACTCGGACCTCTAACCAACGTTGCCATGCTGTTTCCAATACATACATAGGAAACAGTTCACTACACAGAATCAAGGACAAATTCAGAAATAATCAGGGAGAAATGGAGACTATTTTTAAAATATTAGTGTTATTAACTTGAGAAGTTGACAGAATTAGAGAAAGCGAATTAACATGCATTTTCTGAAGTAAAGGTAAGGTATAACTCAAATTATTGTCATTATTTATTACTAAGAAATATTTTTCTTTAATGCTGAAAATAAACGCGCGATCCTTTACAGAAACAAGTAGTAGTAACACCACCTCCTCCATACACAACTCTCAAACTGCAGACATAGAAAATAGGAAAAAGGCCCTTAAAAAGTAATAGCATCCAGCTAAAAAAACTGGACATCTGAATAGCATAGCATTTGAGTAGAAAATAGTACACAACTCTTCCTGCTTCCAGTAGCAATATAGGAAACATAAAAACAGTGAGTTACAAATATGATTGAACATATAAGCAGTAACATCTGTAGACTTTAATGAACAGTATTGCAATATTCTACTACACAAGGTCCTTCAGTTTTGAATCTGAAAAAGAGATGTAAGATGTGAGCCCTCTTTCTTTAAATTATTGGTGCCACTTGTTTGTTAGGAATGTAGTGTGGTTTTCTGTGTACTAGACAGCTTTAAAAATCATGTGTGATGAAGGAGATTCAGAAACTTATACAAAGGAGTAAATCAAGCTCGGAAATAGTCATACCTTTGTAAAAAGGTACATTGTGTGCAGAAGTAGATCAAGCCTGAAAATATTAATGTTCACCAAAACAGAGACAGTTGAGATTTCTGCCCCAAGCAATATTGCAGGGTTGTCCTGACTTACCAGTATCACAACAGTCACCACAGTGGTCTAGCTTTATCTCTATCTACCATTTGCTATTTTATTTTGTATTTATTTATTTTGTAAACTGGATTGTCCAACTGTATTGATGTCACTTTTCACAGGAGGCATGAAAGCTTAAGTTACTTGCTCAGTTACACAATATCTAAACTGAGAGTAAAGGAACTAAACCTAGAGATAAAAGGAGGTAAAGCTTTTTAGGAGATTATATCCTTAACCCCCTGTGCCAAGTTGTTGTTTATTTTATTTTGTTAACCAGGGTGGAGCACTGACCTTATCAGGCCATTTTCAGGGTTTACCAAGAAAGACAACAAAAATGAGGAGCATGCAAAAATATAATAAACATAACAATAAAATTATAATAAACATCACAATAAAATTAACGACCGTGAAACAATCCAATCCAATTAGTTCTTAAACACATTCAACCTGCACGATTAGGCTTACGCTGTAGCCGACATCATATCATAAGTGATCATTGTAGAGAATACAATACCCACGTTATTTGCAATTGAAAGTGAGACTGATAAATCGAGCAAGTGAGATAAGAAACCTTTATGGAAGAAAGAAAGAGTACAGAACAAGCAAATAGGCTATGGTGGTGGGGTGAGCGAAGAAAAGATGACAGAGTTGTAGAGCACTCCAAAATGTTAAGCTGAGGATCTTAAGTAGTATATGATGTGAATATTATTAATATGGCAGGTAGTTTTGGAATAATCAAAATGCAGAGATTAGTGGTGAGTTAGTTTTGTAATGTGGTTATGTAGGAAACACAAACAACAATTTATTTATCCTGTATGTTGATTGTACAATTTGTTACTGCACTTCATATGATAATGTTATGTAGTTTATTAATTGAACTATGTATATCGAGCTTTTATCCCTGCACCTCCGTTGAAAATGGGATTCATGCCCAGTTGAACTTTCCCAATAAACAAATGCCAAATAAATCATAAAATTCTGTAAATAGGATGTTTTTTTTAGTTGGAATCTAAATGCTATATGCATGTTAATCTCTTTTAGATCCATAGGAAGGTTTTTTCCCCAATCCAAGAGGCCAAAGTAGAAAGAATGTGTGTTTTACTGGAGCTATGTCAGTTGACTGAGTTTTCAGAAACTCGAAATTCATATTGACGAGATGATATGATCAAATTTCCAAAAACTTAAACATAAAAAAAAAAACACAAAAATCTATCTTTTTTACATTTTTGCTGTCAGCCTTTTCTCAGTGTAAATGGTCACTTACACTAAGAGCAAGTCTTTTGGATTGGGCCCGATATCTTACATATCACAATGTTGTTTGTTTATCAAATACCTGATATCTTTTTCTCAGAGCAGCTAGATGTTGCTACCAAAATCTTTATACAAAAGGTGATGTAGTATTTTTTAATTTTACATATGGACATATAGAAGGTTTATTTACTTGTTCAAATCGTGTTTTTACTTTCTTCTCTTGTTCCCAGCACCTGCCACCCTAAACCCCCCCCCCGGCATACACATAATCATACACTGTCTTCATTTTTTCTCTTATTTTATAAATTTGTTAACCGGGTAAGCTAAGTGGGCACAGTTGCTTCTTTTTTTCCTTTTCCTTCTGGGGGTTAACCTGGGAGCAACTTGTGATCAATTGACTTGCTAGGACTGATACAGTGTCAGTAAATAAACAGAGACAAAAGGAAGCAAACCCAGGACAAATTAGTTTACCAGCTAATGCTATAGTGACAGTTTACTACTTTATCTTTAAAACTGGCATTTTCTGCTCAACAATTGATGTAGTTGCATGTCTTTCTTTTATTGTACCTTACATTTCTTTTGAGGTTCCATAATATTATTAGAGGATTAAAATCCACAGCTATATTATCTTGTCATGTTTATTTATTAATTAGTACAGCATAACTGGGTTAATCTATTTATTTATTCATTTTTGTCTTACTGAATTCAAATGTCCTTGGCCTTGACACCAATTACCCACTTTGACACCACTTTATTCTGTCTGGGTATGAGAGCTGTGTGGCATCATCCAGCTCATTAATACTCTCATATGCTCATTAATACTCTCATATGCTCATTAATACTATAACATATCATTGTGCGTAAGTTCATAGGTTCATAATTCAACACTAAGCTATCAGTCTACAGACTTTTACAAGCCCAACCACTAAGCAGAGGTCAGAATCAAACTCTGTACCCTGTATTTTGTGAAGTGAAGACCTTAACCACAGGCAAGTTCAGTTGTGTGCACATTCCTGTGTATGCATAAGTCAGAGTTGATGTCAGGACTGACTAGTCATACTCAGTTGTTTGCACACTCGTGTGTGTGTGTGTGTGTGTGTGTGTGTGTGTGTGTGTGTGTGTGTGTGTGTGTGTAAGTCAAGGGAGATGTCAGGATTGGCAAGGCACCCTCAATTGTGCATATACCTCTGTGTATGTGTAAGTCAGGGTTGATGTTAGGACTGACCAGGCATATTCAGTTATGTGCACATTGCTGTGTGTGTGTGATTAAGAGCTGATGTCAGGACTGTCCAGGCATCCTCAGTTATGTGCACACTGCTGTGCATGTGTAAGTCAAGGGTGATGTCAGGACTGACAAGGTACCCTCAGCTGTGCATATACCCCTGTGTATGTGTAAGTCAGGGGTGATGTCAGGACTGACCAGGCATACTCAGTTGTGTGCACACTGCTGTGTATGTGTAAGTCAAGGTTATTGTCAGGATAATGCAGGTACACTCAGTTGCATGCATATCCCTGTGTATGTGTAAGTCAGGGGTGATGTCAGGACTAACAACATTAATGTACTCAACAGACTGTAGTTATCCTGCTCTCCACCAAAACGCATAAGTCTTTTTGTTTTCCGTGAAATGGACAGCTTTGCAGTGGAGCTCAGCCACATACACATCCTGCTTCCTGGACCTCTAGCACTGGAATCCACTTGCTAAGTCCAGGTTTTCTGTGGCACAATCAGGCATGCTGTCCCTGTACAAGTGAGGCAGTCAACACATTTTTGTAGTGCATTTAGTTCCTCTGTGATGTGAACTCTGACATATACTTATGTCACTACAAAACAATGTTTCTTTTTAACGTTTATGCCAATGTATAAAAATCAGAAGCTTCAACATTTCCAACCTGTGCTGTTATGCTAAAATATCAGTGCGGTTATCTTATTCAGTTCACCCACTCATATTATAAATGATTCTCTCAACTTTTTCATGATAAAAATATGTCAGTATATCACTCTTGTTTGCACCAAGTTGCCAGAATAACAAAGAAATCCTGATCTTGATCTGAATTATCTCTTTTTATCTACCATTTTAGCATAGCCAGCAAATACAATGCCTGTTTTATCAATGTAGTAAAATCCCTGACAAATAACATTCCCCTACAGTCCCCACCTACCCCAGTAACAACAATACATCCTTCTTTCTACCTCAAGTGAGCTCTAACCATCTGTATTAGAAGTCTGTTTTCTCAACTTAACTTACAACCATGGCAGCAGGTTACCTCCCAACAACACACGTTTCCAAGGCCACTGAGGCTCTACCTACCCTGTCACTCTTGCTATTTTCATTAACCAATCATTAAGAGTCACATGTCCCAACTTCCTGTAAACAGTCCATAATGCTACCCCTCCACAAAGGAAATTGTAACTACAAAATACCAAACTACAGACCCATTGCTATCCTCCCTCCACTTTCCAAAACCCTTGAAAGATGTGTCCACTCTCAACTCCTCTCCTATTTATTAGACAACAAACTACTCTCTCACACCCATCATGGCTTTTGCCCTTTTCACAGAACTACCTCTACCCTCCTCTCCTTTTTAAACACTATAAATCACCACAGAAATGAAAACAGACTCGTACTTGGCAAATTCTTAGATTTGTCCAAAACCTTTGACACTGTTCCTCATCAAAACCTTCTGCAAACCCTACCAACTCTAGGAGTCTCACACTCAGCAATAACTTGGCTTGATAGCTACCTTAGTAACAGAACCCAATGCATCCAATAGCAAACAGTGCTCTTGCCCTACTAAACATTCTCAGCAGGTGCTCCACAAGGCTCAGTCTTTGGCCCTCTGTTATTTAACATCTTTATAGACAGCATATTCTCAGCGTCCTCTCCCTCAACACTCATCCAATATGCCAATGACTCAACACTCATCTGCTCAGATACAAACCTGAACAAACTACAATCTCTGACCCAACAACAATTCTCAACTACTGTTTAATGCAAAAAAAAAAAAAAAACCTAATGCTATCCTACCTAGGAAATTAGCCACAATTGATTGGCCCCTCAAAATTACCTTATGAATGCTTAAGAAACAGCTGATATCCTCAGCAATAAACTACAGTGAAAAATGACAGCAAGCTAAAATTAAAGGCTTTACATGCATATCTTTTGTTTTCATCATTAAATGACAGTATTAAAGTATTCTTACGATATATGTAAGTTCAGTATGTAAATCAGAGTAAAACCTTCATGGTTTGCTTATTCGTTAACTGAGAAGCATGGCCAGTAATCCAACAACAGGTTTTTATATCACACACTATATTGTGGAAATATTACAGTAACAGCTTCAGTTATTAGAGCAATGCAGCAAAGAGAATGAAACAATGAATGAAACAATGGGCCTGAAAAAGGGAAAGCACAACCTCAAATAACAGACAGAGGGTCTTTGCAGGCTGCCTATATCCTTGTGCCAGCCTTACTCACCAGTGTCGGATGAATACCCTTGTTTTACAAGAAACTCACTTTTACATTTATTTTGTTAACTAAATAAGCCCATTACATACAAGTGGCACTTTTCAGGGGGTGCCACATCGGTACTGTCTACCTAAGTGACTCAGAAAGTCAGCAGATGCAGACTAAGGGAACCAAGAAAGAACTATACAGTGAAGCCAGTTAGTATCTCATAGCTTTAATCATCAACATTAAACTGCCAGGCTTTTCTCACCAAAAATCTGCTTCTTCTCTATCCAGACACTACTTTTTCTGACTGTTGCCAGTTCTTGTTGAATTTAGTATCAGAATCATCCTCCATCCATCCTTTTGGTAAGTAATTCATTTTTCTACCACTGTTGTTTATCCAGTACTTTACATTTCCTGCTTATATCTCACCTCTGCAAGTATCTAAACGAAACTTGCTCTCAGTAGACACGGATGAGAAACAAAACTATGATGAAAGTAACAATTTAACTCTTAAATGTATTACGAAGAGATGTTTGGCTGTTTCACAACCAGGTTGTTATTGTTTGTCATAGGTTCATAGGTTCATAGGTAGGTACTAGGTTATCTGCCCGAATGCATTTATAAGCCTAGCCAGAATGTGTTGGCTTTCGCCGCCCCCTTAGATTAGTTCCTTGTGCCTCTCTCCAGCAGAGCCATTGAAGTGATCCCCGAGGTAAACTTTCTGTTTCCCATCCACTCGTCAAGGTTTCTCTTGAAGAGGGTTAGCGAGGAGCTCTGTCTGTTGTAGACTGGAATCTTGTTCCATTGCATGGGAAGTCTCTGGGACAGGAATCTATCCCTCCAGTACATCCTATTTATTGTTGTGGTGAGGTTTAGATCCCTGGAGCGTGTGGCTCGAGGGGATAAGCTTTGTGCAGTGGTAGTATCATAGCCTATGAAGGTGTATTGAGGCGTGTTTATTGCTATTGTCATTTAGATAAAAAAAAACATGAAGTTTGCTGTGTTAGGAACCACATCTGATACCTACATTGCTTAGACAGTGGTAACACATAAATGCTGAGTTGCTAAAAACTATTTTGACTGTTGTGTGAGCAATGACAGTGGCCACATAATGGACAAGTACTAAATACATGGTCATTTTATATACTTGGCATGGGAACAGTATTAAGTATTAAATTATCCACCTCATCTCAGTAAAGTAACTTAGCCTTATTAGTCTGTTTTACATAGATTTTGTTTAGTAAAATCTTGTTCTAAACACCAGTTCACCAACAGATAGGTAAGACAACACCTTGTGCTGCTGGTGACTTGTTGTGCATGACTAGAAGTGGGATACAGTAACATCAGCATGAAGGTGATGGAGCAGAAGAGCTCCAACTCAGGGGGGGGGGGTCCTGCCATATCTGCTCTAGTACTGTGTTCTGACAGAAGCAGACCCAGCTGTCTGGATGGGTCAGGCAACATGCTCAAGCAACAGATATCAACGTTCCTGCTCAAAAACACTGAGTGCCTTTTTAGAAAGGTTTGCAGCAACAGAATAAACACAGTGCTCATTTTCATATTTGCAATGATCTGAAAGCCGCTGCTACCCCGGCTTGTACCCATATTGTCCAGTGACAATGGAGTGCACACTCATCCAGGGGTATGTGGGGATAAATAATGGAGTGCACCCTCATCCAGGGGTATGTGGGAATAAATAATGGAGTGCACCCTCATCCAGGGGTATGTGGGAATAAATAATGGAGTGCACCCTCATCCAGGGGTATGTGGGGATAAATAATGGAGTACACCCTCGGGATAAGGAGGTCATTAGGAATGAAGATATGTAATATGGGAAGCGGAAGGGAAAGCAGTCATCACTTTAGTGGATTAGAAGCTAAAATGCGACATTAAAGAAGTCATTTTCAGTCTATCACATGTAACAGGCAATAAAACTGTTAACATCATACTAAAAATACAATCTTTACAACTTAGGGACAGTTTTATGAAGCATGGGTACTCAGATTTCAAGTGCCAACTGTCATTTTCCATTTCAAATGTACCACACTACAGGTAAAAAAATAGTTTTACTAAAACTCAAGTTATTTCCAATTTCCTCAGTAATGACCTCAGAGTTGATTATATACTTTAACTGGGGGTGTGATGGTGCAAACCTTTCAAATGAAGAATTGCAGGTTGACTTTCCCATGACCTAAAACATTTTTTCAACACACTGTGTGACTGTGATCTTGTAATCACACACATACCCATGTACGCATATACATATTGAAGGGCACTTTTATACAGCATATATACATAACATGCATACATACATTTATATTTTAAACACATCCATCACTTGCTATGAAAGTGACAATGAGGCAAAATTCCAAGAAAAGCATGTTGAAATGTAGTGCAAAACTCTATACAAAGCCTGATTCATGGTAGAAAACTCAAACTTTTTTTACGAAAATACATTGAAGTACATTAAATGTCGCTGGCTTTGAAGACTGAAAAATCTCTCTGCATCTGTAAGAGGAGCACAATTTCATTATTTGACTTCCAGATAACAGATGCAGGTGTCAGAAAGTAGGTGCTTTGCTGCTAACTCAAGTACCTTCATTTGTTAAGTTGCTTATGATTTAGTCCACAGTGGTAAGGTTTGTATCAACACTACACTGAGTAGTTGATTTGTTATGCGTTCAGGGAACACCACTCCATGTAATGACTTTGTGCTTCTTATTGGATAATAAGATGTATCAATACAGAGTTCCAGTAAAAATAACTTTTTGAGAGTCTGGGATTGACTCATTTTGAAAAAAAATTGTTCAAAGCAAGCAATACGCAATCTGTATTACATGTCATCCCTAAAAAATACTACAGTAAACTCTCATTTAACGGGAACTCAAGCAACTGGCACTCTCAAGTAACCAACAAAAACACTGAAGAAAGTACAATTTTCATGTGTTGCACTTTCTGTTTTCCCCCTCAGGAACATACCTTATGTTTTTAGAGTTTTAGAGTTTTAAAAAGGAAGATAGGAATAAATTCCCTCTCTCCCCAACCTGAGAACAAGTCAAACCAAACAAATAGTATAAGGTACAGTATTAGTCAGGCCTATTTTTAATAGTAACTCTCAAGCAACCAGAAATTACAGTTGTCCAGCATCTACCAATCCCCATGGCTGCCAGTTAATTGCGAGTTTACTGTAACTGCCTCACCATAAACTATGGGGTCCTAATAATCTACACATTGCTTAAGCATCCATTCTTAAATAATTGGGGTTGTGGCTGAATCTGCTTTTAACATTATCTTTTCGGATGTTGAGGGTCACTGCCAATATCACTTAACTGTTGAACACTGTTTACATTGCTGCAAGAAATCTCTCAGCTGAACTCGGGGAAGTCACAAGGAAATGCTCCTCATCCTGTTCAACAGGAAAGATCTCCTCTTCACGAATCCGAGCTGGGTGGGGTCAAGTGCTTGGAGATTGCCTATGCCCTTGTTTATGAGGTCCATAATAATACGCTCCATGGCCTTACAAATCAGACTTGTCAAGCTAATGGGGTAATAGTTTCCAGGGTCAGTAGTGGCACCACCTTTGTGCAAAGGGATGACAATGGCAGTTCTCCACTCTGCTGGAATGAACCCTGTACTTAGGCTATGGTTGAATAGGGTGCTCAATGGCAAGGCTAGTTCTTGCTGGAGATGTTGCATAATACAGCCTGGGATACTATCAGGTCACATGGAACCTGTGTTCTTTGCCTTGGATAGGGCCTTTAACACTTGATCGATGGAGATATGAGGTGTGGGGTAAGTATCGGGGATGTCGAATGTGCCTTTGGGGGGACAGGGGGGTGAAGTTTGTGCTGAACCTATCTGCTGGCAGGTTGGCTAAGTCAACAGGATCAGTGTAAGTGGTGCCATTAAGAACTAATTCAGAACAAACCTGGGCTTTACCATGGAGGCTTCTGACATAACTGAAAAAGGCTTTGTGGTTAGCCTTTGTTTCGGAGACTAGTTTCAATTAATAACTGGCTTTGGAGGTCTACACTAGTGATCTAATTTGCTTGTTTTGTATATATATATATATATATATATATATATATATATATATATATATATATATATATATAATCCTATGGTAACACAACTGTCAACAAAGTGAATCAGTAATATTTATGCTATAGTCAACAATCCATAACTCGACTGCAGCATAAATCGACTAACTTAACTATCAATAATATGTGTAGCAAAAACTTCATTTGATAAAAATCACTGTTCAACCAATTGTCTGGTAACCACACATGTACACACTTACATTTTATATATATATATATATATATATATATATATATATACACATATATACACACATATATATACACACAGATATATATATATATATATATATATATATATACACACACACACACACACACACACACACACACACACACACACACACACACACACGTAGCTGTCATCATCATCATCATCATCAACCCCATTTTTCCTATTTACTCCATGGATTTGGGGTGTCATGGCAACTGTTGCCATCTCTTTCTATTCAGTTCCGCTCTCCTGCCTTCTTCAACACTCATGGCTGACTGTTACAGGTCTTCTCTCACATAATCCATCCACCCTTTTGCTGGATGCCCTCATTTCTTCTTGCCTTCTTCCTGACTGTCCCAAATTTTATTCACCAGAATGTCTTCTGCTTTTCAGCACATGTGCCCAAACCATTGTAATCTGTTTTCTTTTACCTGTTCTGTAACTGGAGTTACTTTGGCTTCTGTACTTATGTCCTCATATATTCTTCTGTCCCACAGTGTGCATCCTACCACCCATCTCAGACACTTCATGTCCATCACCTCTAGCTTCCTCAAGTGCTCTGCCTTTACTGCCCAGTTTCTGTCCCATACACTATTGTTTTGTACACAGTACTTTTCAGTTTCTTTGGCATTCTTCTGTCACATACTACACCTGATGCTCTGTGCCAGTTAGCTGCGGCCCCTCTGATTTTAGCTTTGACCTCCTCATTCAGACTTCGCGTTTCCTCCACCATCCCTCCCAGATAGTTAAAGTTGTTAATCTGCTCCACTGTTTTCCTTTCTATCTCACTTCTGAGCTTCTTCTGAACTGCACCATTTGCTGCCATTACAACTGTCTTATCTGTGCTCAGTTTCATGCCATGTGCTTTCAGTTTTGCATTCCATTCCCTTATCCTTTGCAGAAGTTCTTTCTCAGAGTCTGCCTGTAATGCCACATCACCAACGCACAGCAACTCTGTTGCTCTATTCCCTCTGACCTGTTTGCTAATGTATTAATATATGTTAACACACCCACCAGAGCGAATGTCTCTTGGCCAACAAATACAATAATAAAAGAAAGTCCCAAAAATATAGCAAGGAGGCAACCACACCGCAGCAACAGATCCAGTATTAAAAATATATATACTCCAGTTGGATACGTTCAAATTAAATACGTTCAGATTTTATTCGCATGCATCAAGGAAAGCGCTTTCACATATAGCTTCATCAGACCGTTAAATTTTAAAAACTTCAAAGTCATTTCATTATATACTTATCACATGTTAAAACTAATCAATCAATTAAATATTTTAAAGGTACATACTCAACATTAGTACATTGCTAAAGGTAACCTACTATAGTAAAAAATATATAATAGTTAATAACACTCTATTAAATTATTGTGCAAATACGCTAGATGCTTATGCCTATAAACAATAAATACTACTACCTTCATACAAACTTTCTACCATTCAAAACTTTTCATGCAACTATTATTAAAGTGCATTATGGATGAATACAAGACATTATATAAAAAACATTATATATTATATGAAAATATAAACTTTCTATTTCTGAAGTATTAAATGAACCTGTATAACATACGTAAAGATGGCATAAATCCCCCCATGAGACCTATAGTCTCTGGTAGGAGATGGTGTACTGAACCTTTTTCTTTATATGTCGAAAAATATCTTAGGCCTTTAATAGATGGAAATAAATACATACTTAAGGATACAAAACAATTGTTATCAGATTTGTTTAATACTGGATCTGTTGCTGCGGTGTGGTTGCCTCTTTGCTATATTTTCGGGACTTTCCTTTATTATCGTGTTTGCTAATGTAGTCCATCACCAATATGAACAGCAGTGGGCTCAGAGATGAACCCTGGTCCATACCCATTCCCACTGGGAATCCCTTTGTGACATCAAACAGTGTTCATACTTGAGTCACTGGGTCCTTGTACGTAGCCTGCACTAATTCTTCCAATGCTTCTGGGACTTCAAACCACCACAAGACTGCCTAAATTAGCTTTCTTGAGACCTTGTCATATGTTTTCTCCAACTCTAGGAAAGCCCAGTTGGACTGTCTCCTCATCTCTAACCTCTTTTCAACTATCCATCTTACTGCAAACATCACATCAGTTGTGATGCATCCTGATCTGAATGTGAACTGCACATCTCCCATCTTACTTTCTACTATTCTGAACATTCATCTATCATTCAGGGTCTCCAGAACTATCATGCAGTGTGACAGGAGTTTGATACCTCGGTACTGCCCACACTTGTGAATGCCCCCTTTGTCCTTGAACACTGGCACTAGTATGCTTATTCTCCGATATATATATATATATATATATATATATATATATATATATATATATATATATGTTCCCCTATGTTGCATCAAAATGTTGAAAATGGAATTTGCCCTTTCTCCAGTGTTGTGTGATCCCAGAGTTAGTTTATATAATCAGCAGGGGTGTGTGGGGTACAGCCCCCTATAATCGGAGTGCAGGGGGGGGGTGCCTCCTGCATAAAATTGGTTTCAACATTTTCTTTTTTTGACATTTTGTACTTTCGATGAAACACAGGGGAACCATATATATATATATATATATATATATATATATATATATATATGTGTGTGTGTGTCTGTGTGTGTGTGTGTGTGTGTGTGTGTGTGTGTGTGTGTGTGTGTGTGTGTGTCACAAACACTCAAAATGTATGCATTTGTATATAATTAGTAAGAGGACTACTCACTTATTCCTTTAGATAAGTTTTAATTTGGTGTAGTGAATTGCTCTACCTTTTTAAAATAAAATATATGTGTATGTAATGTATGGATATGTGTCAGTGTGTATTAACTAATAAATCAACTAAACCTAAAAAGTAATTGTTTAACAGTTGCTGTAATGGATCTACTATCAGTTCACATAAAGTACAAACATATTACTCTTTCTGCTGCTAAGATTTTTTTCAGGATTACTAATGCTATTATTTGTACTGCTCAGAATTTGGGCTGGCTGAATATAAAGTCCTTCCATGTGTGCATGGAAGAAAGGTCTGCCCAGCCTTTTACAGCTTGCTAGCTAATGGTGCATCCTTGTAAATGAGTCACGATTATTAGTACCTAAAAGGATGAAGGTTCTGTTGGAAAGCTAGCTTTGAAACCATTGAACAGTATCAGCTGAGAAAGTTGTGTTTTTTAGTTTGTGAAGTGTATGAGTGTAGTCAGCACCATCAGAGACTTTTCTATGGTCAAGGAAAATGTCACCAGTAACTTTGCCTTCTTTTGTGTTTGAAAATATGTGGTCAGTGAGTCAGTAGGTGGCTGTGATGGTACTATTGTTGGGTCTAAATCAATACTGCTTATTATTAAGAATGTCATATTTTGATATATAGTCTAGAATTTAGTTACAGATCAATATTTTATAACAAGTTTAGTGAGTTGGTAAATAAGCAGGTAGCCAGTAGTTGAGGAATTGTGGCCACTTTAGCAAGTGGTAGGACTAAGGCATATTTAAAACTCTTCTGTAGGACACTTGGTGCTTGCAAAGAGGGAAATATTAATTATGAATGAAAGAGGTTTACTGAGTCGTTTATTTCCTAGACTAAATATATTCAGACGGATGGTATGGAAGCACGGGTGACAACAGCAAACACTGTTTTCAAGATGGTTTCAAACATCCAGTCGGTAGTGGCTTTGCAGTTAAATGCAGGTATTCAATTATCTTGTTGTAGGGGAAGGGGGAGGGTGAAATGGGGGGGATAGGGGATTAGTTGTGCAAGGGAAAACTGCTGATGGTGATTTTTACTTCTGAGACAAGAGAGGGCAGTAAGTCAAGTGTAGATCTGGTTCTGGAAAAGATACTCGGAGAAGGAAGGTGTTTCTTTTTTTTTTTCTAGTCTTTCTTAGGGGGTCCAAGTGTAGTGTTTTGTTGTGTTTTTTTAATACTCTGCTTTAGCATGGTTAGTTGTTTGGTTTCTTTTGTTAGTCTATAAACAGACCATACATGCAATACAGTCCATATACAGTGCATACATGTAGTCTATATGTACAGTCTGTATACAGTACATACATACATTCCATAGATACAGCCCGACAGTGTATACATACATTATCAAAGGCTTTTCTATGGGCAAAGGAAATATCACTAGTAAATTTGCCTTGTTCTGTGTTAGAAAACATGTGATAAATGAGTGAGTAGATGGCTGTGATGTAAACTTCACCTGGGTGACACCACCACTGCTTAAATATGAGACGGCATAGAGTTTCACAGTTTAAAAAAAGAGCAGCAATTCATTGAAGGTTGTATTTCTTCTCAGAACTATTACTTGTACAGGTGCTGCTTGATGGGTAAGGTCTCCAGCAGGACCGTGTTTTATCTCTAAGTTTCATAAAAATCCTAATCTTGTCTGTTATCCAAGGAATTGTATGCCCCACCCCTTTGACTTTCTAGCTTATCGAATGGGACCGAGAAAGTTGTAAAATGTACATGTGTAGAGACCAGACCAAACAATGCAACTAAATTCTGTAAGAAGGCTGTTGGCTGATTTGTCTGGGAAGGGTCTTGTTTAAATTATTTGGTGAAGGATTTTCCTACTTTTAAGGGACCAGTCAGTAAGGATGAGACCGTGATCGCTGAGGGATTTGAGCAGGACTTGAAAGTGTTACAACATTTCTAGGATGTTTCTTAGTGGAATGTCAAGGAGCATGAACGGGAGCACTGGGTGACACCAGCAGGGGCCCTTACAGCTCCTGCATGGGTAAGGGGGATCAGGCCTGCGCCACCCACATGCTGTTTGAAATAGTGGTATTGAGTCTGGTCCTTTCAGTAGCTAGCCATTTAAAATTGTTGAGTGCATCTTATCTATTTAGCTGTATTTTCTGGGAACCTAACCAAGCCCGGTTAAGATTAGCAGTTTATGCAGTTTAAGTGTGCTGAATAATGTTGTCAAGAGTAGGTTCAAGTAACTTAATGGTGGGTGGGGTAGAATATGCATTACAACAACAAATAGTTTCACATGTCCACCTAGCAACATTTGTGCTATCAATCAGTCAGGGCTATCATTATGGGTAGAACTGCTTTTGTTATAAAAATGGACGCCAGATTAGCATCATTTCTGATACATAACACAGTCCCACCCACTTGTCAATTGCAAGGTCTGTTGTGAATGACTGTGTTTTAGTTGGCTGGAGGTAAAGTATGTGAAAATGTTGGAGAAAGTCTTTTAGGCAAGATTTAGGCAAGACTGAGCTTAAGTACGGGCCATTTATTATTATTATTATTATTATTATTATTATTATTATTATTATTATTATTGTTATTATTATTATTATTGTTATTATTATTGTTATTATTATTATTGTTATTACTACTATTATTATTATTATTACTATTATTATTGTTATTATTATTATTATTATTGTTATTATTATTATTATTATCATCATCAATGTTCATGTATCCTAAAGTGAGGATTTGGAGGGTGTTGGTATAACTCTGGAAAGAGGAGCAGGACCATAGTTGTTATGAATATCACCAGCATGTGGTAGGAGTAAAGGTGTTGAGAGTGGTTTAGGCTAACAGGTAGATAACTGTTTTGAAGTACATGCAGACTAATAATCTATGATTTCTTATTGAAGGGCAGAAGGAAGCAGATTGCAGCAGCTACCATGTGCATAAGTATACCATGAAAGACTTTGGAGGAACTTTGCAGGTCAGGTGGGGTATAGGTTCAGCAAGGTATCCTTTGTAGAGTAGCTGTATGTGAGAGGAAAGCATCAGGAGGGAGAGAGGGACTGGTAAGGTTTTGAGAGTAGTCAAGGGCAGTTCAAGGGAGTGAGTATATGAGTTGCAGAAGAAGAGAATGAAAAAAATAGGGTGGAATGTCTTTAAAGGATTTAATTTCCATGTACTATAGAGATGGAGTAGGTGGATCAAAGTCCTAATGAATTGAATACTTTAGGGGTGAAGTGAAATGGTGGAGTGGGTGCAGCAAGAAGTCATCTGTTAGCGGAGTGAAGGGGTGGAGTAAAGACAGTATAAACTAATTGATATGGGGGGTGGGAATGGGGAGAAGGGAGGGGAGGGTGGTGAGCGAAGTGAAGCTGTACATAGAGAGGCTGAACACAGCAGGGATATCACCCTCTGGTAAGTAAAGCAAGCCAAAAATATTTGGAGACTTTTTTGTTTGGCTAGCATACCCCAAAGCAGCACTTCATTTGGAATTAGTTAGTTAGAGACACCCCTATTCAGTAAGTATCTGCCTTACAACAAGGCCTGAGCAATATCACACAAAACACAACTGTTCCAGGTCAGTTGCTAGGGTTGCCACTGCAGGTCAGGTTTCACCTAAAGGAACAGTAACAACAAGCTATAAATACTTATTTTTCTAAGGACAGCAAGCTGCTCCTGGGTGAGAAAGCTATTAAAACTGTCAGAATAGGATGTCTTTAACAAGATTTAACTACATTAACACACAACTTGTCTTTTTCCTTTCATAGTAGCACCAGCTGAAAAGTCAATAGAGCAAATGATTTACCAGCTTACCTTGGGGCATCAAGAGGTGTCTCCCTATTTATTGCCTGCACAGAAAAACAATATTTTGTGCAAGCTGTAAACCCTCCTTAGCAGGAGACTGCTAATGGGTATGCAGAATGAGAGACGACCGTAGAACATTCAACATTGTGTAGAAGGAGCAGTTGTGCAAGCCTTGAGCAGCTCTGACCCTTGGGGGAGTGAAGACATTCTGGTTCTAACTGGGAGTATCTAACATAAGATAAAGGGAGAATTGATAGAGTTCAGAGACATATAATAAGATTTAGTAACAGTTTCTCGAATGTGAGACTCGCTGTAAAATGATTAAATTAGACTTGTAGTCCTTGCCCTACAGAAGATTGGGAAAGGGGTTAATGACTACATTGAAACAATCCATGAGGGTGTTCTGTTGGAATTGTGTTTGTTTTAGGTAGACAGACTTCTTATTTGTATATTACATAATGAGCCGACACTGGGAAAAATAGCAAAAGATTTAGTCAAATAGCTTCATCTTCTTGGATTAGATGTACATAACATATTAAAGAGCAGGATAGGGTACATCTGTTTAACACCAGGCTGGATAACTACATAGGGGATATTATGTTTCAGGCAAGCTGGTAGAAGGTATTTGTCTTCAACCATATGACCCTTTTCCTCCCCTGTTGATTATGTCAACCATGGACAATGACACAGTGAATATATATCATGGAGTCTCATCTCATACTGTTTGTGAAACAAAGTATATTCTTTTCATCATTATATGGGTGGCAGTTTGTCATTCTATGATTTATGCAAATTGTAAATTGACATCCTGCAATATAAGTGAATCAAGGGTTACCATTCAGTAGTTTACATGGATTGCTGATTACTTCAGCATGGACCACTGGATTGAAAAGTCAGCTGGTCAAAGAATTAAATGCCTTCTTCTACATCAGCGAGGAATATGTACATTGTTATATTGGTAATGGAACATGTGGTGTAGAGATTTATCTACACAGCAGTGGAAAAAATGTTTTAGTTATTTGAAAATCTAGATTTATGAACAGCTCTCCCAAACTGTGATTTCTGCAGTATGCCATTCCATACTTTACATGAATCACCATTTATTAGACTGTGTAATATTAGTGCATGGTGTCCACAAACTGTGGATTACTATTCTGTGGTTTATGTGACCCAAAGTCTTTACTACCTTTTAGGCTATAGCTAATGTCAACCAGTCATTAATAAAGATATGGACCATGGATGACTAATTTATGGAACTTATGAACAATATAGTTGTTGTTTCATGGTATAATTAAACTGTATAAATCATGTATTACTATTTCGCAGCTTTGAGGATTGTGGATTGCTGTTCCATTGTATATCAAAGTAACTCCTTTGGAAAACTATAGTTCACATATTTAGTGTGATGTGATTTAACAGAAGACTGACCTGAGAACCAGGGCATTTCATGTTTTTGACAGATGTCACAGCTCTGATGTAAGAAATTTCTACATCTGTTGATCACTTTTTTGTAAGTATTCAGTATAATAAAATGTGAAGAAGTCACACAAATATATCATTTTTATGTGATCCCATTATAACCAAATGACAGATTTTCAAGAAACATACAGACATCCAATAAAGCATAATTTATGAGCTATGTGTTTCACAATCTATTTCTGCATATTAGCTGTTATGAAGTCAATGGTCAGATTTCACTAACAAAGCATGAAAAGCTAAAATACATCATTTCAGTTTAATGTATAATTTCGTGATTAATTCACAGCATATAGTTTATAGTAGAAATTAATGATACATGTTAAGTGAAAGATTATTTGCTTGAAATTAAAACTAAATCTTGGAATATACTTAAAATATTTGAGTAATCCCAGTTTATATTACCCATGCTTTGTTGCTCCAGAATGTATATTACTCACATTGTTGAGTGCTTTCTATGAACCTGGCTTTCCATCCATTGTTAATTTGAACCTTTGCTAACTGTCCTAAGGTCTATATTAAACTGTGCAGTTGTTTTGCATGGTTTATCTGAACTATGAATTACTATTCCCTGCTTTCCTTGAACTGTTGGCTAATAATCTGTAGATTTATATGCCAACTGCACAAAGCACTAACTACTTAATGAATACCACTCAGGGCACCACATTATTCTCCATAATATTGAACATCTGTTGATAAACTTTGCATGGGTCTCCATCAGTAGACCAAAATTCCATTTAATCAAATCTTACTTAAGCAAGTCGACAACACTGAAATCTTATTTCAACAAACATTCACATCACCGGAATTTTTAATCTGGGAAGGGAGGTAGTTGGTCGACATTAAAAAACAAACACACTGAAGCATGTCCAACACACCCAAGTGGGGGGCTTTGCCCTCACACACCCCACAGCTCCCTAACTAAATATACCAACTCCAAGATAGCATTATAGTGGGGAAAGGGGCAAATTTCCTCATGCTGGCCAACTGCCTCCTTTCCCAAATTAAAATTCTGGTGATGTGAATGTTCGTTGAAATAAGGTTTCGGTGTTGTCGACTCAGTTAAGTAAGATTCGATTAAATGGAATTTCAATCTACTGAAGTAGACCCGTTTGCATCTTAAATGCCCCCAGAAGCAAGCTGTGATGTATTAAAATGTTACTGCAGTTATATGTGAAAAATTATTCTTGCATAATAGGGGAAAAAAACACAGCTGAAAGTGACTTTTTAAAGAGTATTGAGGCCTACTTTAAGAACAGTGCTTAGCAATGTAATGGATACAATCAGACTCCGACTTAGTGGCTGCTGAGAGCAGTGTATAAAATGCTTCAGTGAATATCAGTTGCTCTCCACTTAACCTCTAAGTTTTGTAAGTGATTTAGCAACAACGCTATCTTGAGCGTATTGTAGATGGAATGAATGCAGGCAACTACAATGAAGCAGTGTTCAACAATCTTTCAAAGGCTTTTGATGTGCCCATTCACTACCATCCATCTCCACAGAGGCAGGCTTTGTCAAGGTGCCATATGTCTGTAGTAATGTGCTTGGGGGGGTTCTGATTAAATTAGCATTAAGCAGACATTCTCCAGTAACTGTGGCTGGGGTGTACACCATTTGGGTTCAGTATGAAATTATACATTATTTATGTTTATGTTTTCTATTGCATGACTTAATCTTACCTGACCTGTTGATATAGCTGTGAAGAATCAGTTAAGATCACTGAAACTTAGTTAGTCTGTTGAAGAATAATTAATTACATAAAGTATGTGAGTTTGAAACTGTCAGTCCCAAACTTTTCTTTCCAACTATCAGTTGTATCTAAATTGTATAATGCATCTTGGAGCTTTGCTCCCCAGGCCTCCACTGAAAATGGGTCAATTTAGTCCAGTGGACTTCCCCGGTAATAAAACTGCAAATAACATAAATAAATAAATAAATTATGTTGACACATTAAGTCATAGGGCACCACAAGAAATGAGCTCTCCCCTGAACACGTTCACCTGGAAATGCTGATGGCACCTTCCTAAAGTGGATCCCACACCTATTCATATAGTATTCCAGTTTTATGACATGTTTTGTCTACCTCTCCCACTGCCAGAAAATCCACTGATATCTTCTAGGTAGCTCTCTCATTAGCCTACATGGTATAGCACATAGAACTGACCTTAATGAGTTCCTCATTCCATTTTGCTCTGCTCAGCGGGTGTCCAGGTTTATGTGTAACACTGGTTATCCCAACTTTTCTTCCTTCGCATTTTGGCTTGAGTGTGCCTTTAATCATGATGTTTCCTTTTGCTTTAACATGCAGGTCACACAAGCTTTCTCTGACTTACATGTTTTCTTAATATAATCCTAGCAAATGCAGTATAACATATTCTTTACTGCATTTATTTAAGGAAGATGTCTGGGCCTCTGATTTTCATTGTCAGAAAATCAAGTAAACTTTTATTACCTGGGTGACCCCACCACTCCTTAGATATGAGATGGCATAGACTTTCACAGTTTAAAAAAGACCACTAATTCAGTTAAGGTCATATTTTTTCTCAGAACTATTACTTGTACAGATGCCTCTTCACATTACATGGTAATCTGCATTGTGAAATTGCTTGTAGTCTATGTATTGACAGAGGTACTGAGGAATGATAATAAAATCATTGTAATTCCCAGAAATTAGAAATAACAATGACCATTATAATTACTGTAATTTCAGTTCATGAAAATAGATTTCATTATTTTAATCACTGTAAATCAATGGCCTGGATGCTGGTAATTACTATGTATCTGAGTGATCCTAACATCTATTGTTGGTCCTTTCACATAGTTGTGATATTTTTGTATAATATTTCTTGCTTTTAGCGTGTCCTGAATATAGCTCAGGTTGTGATTATAAGGGGGCACTGGATTGGTCTATCTTTCCATTTGCCAAATTAATAAATAAATACAAAATGACTAGCTGAGAACAGACATCTGCTATATGTCATTCCATTAATATATAAAGTATATATTATATGAAACTGACTGCTGCTCTGGTTTATGTGAACTGCACATTATATGCACTGCATTTCTATAGTTATCTGAACTGCAGATTACATTCTATAGTTTACATGTCCACTGAGGTACCAGTCTTTCACTTACGTGAACCATAAAATGTTGTCTCATTGTTTATAGAGATTCTCAGGACTTACTATGGCATGCTGGATAGCTTTGTTCTCTCATAGTAAGATGTTCTCCAGGTCAATTAATGACTGAGATGACTGCATGTCCTCTCTGTGTTTGTGTGGGTTTCTTCTGGGTGCTTCAGTTTCCTCCCACATTCCAAAGACATATAGTAGGTGGATCGGATACTCTAAACTGCAAAGAGATGTAAGTATGCATGTGAGTGTGTGGTATGGAAGAACAACAATGGCAGGGCTAGCCACCTGGTGATGTGAACCTTGGATCTAATTGATTGTCACCACTGAAATGACACACCAACTCCATGTGCAAAATGGGAAAAATGGGTTATGAATGGGTGGATGGATTAGAGATCATCAACTTTTAATCCAGCATCCAAAACACTGACAAAAATGTTCTGCTTTCACAAGTTTGCTGGCTTAATTGTTGCAGGCAAGACATGTGGACTCATGTAAAATGATTGACAGTAGACTGAGTAATGCCTGCATGTCAGTGATTCATCATTTCAAATATGGTCTACAAGATTGCTCATTATTTGCAGGTTTGGGGAATCATTCTGAAAAGACCCCCCTCCCCCCCACAAACCTTGTAGATAGATCATCGTGTCCCCTAATATATTTTCTCTTTACTCAACATCTCTGGTTAAAGAAATTATTTGGAAACTCGTATGGCAATCAATGCATGCCAGCAAGCCAAGTACTTATCTGCGATTAGTGTCTCAGGGAACATTTATAGTGGATTTGGAGCTCTTATTTGGAAGTGTGACACCTGTACCTGTAAGGCCCACAATTAAGAAAAATCAAGTGTGATTGTTAAAGTAATATAACAAATCATGAAACTTGCTATAATGTCATTAAAGGATTTTTGAAGGGGAACCTGCCCTCCCCACTGTCCCTAGCATGGGGGTTATGACCCCCACAGCCCTGCAGATTATGTGAACTAGCCCCAGAATTGCTGCACCTCAAAGTAAGGGGAGTAGTTCAAGGTACTTCAGTCACAAACTTAGCAGATATCCCCATTTTGCACATTGAGTCTCCATGTTCTGAAGATTATACTTATGTGTAGGGTTATCTGCTCAGTCCTAATCTTTGAGTTAGCAAGTTGAAGAGCCTTGGTGTAAAAAGAACACCAAGAGATAAAGCAAAATTACAATTAACATTCATCAACTTGCTTCTCCTGAAGAAGGAAAACTAGTGTTGTGCTTAGTCTTCTCCCTCTCATGGTCTCAGGGTGCTTCTTCAGTCCTAGTTCCGCTGGGTGGAAGAGCTGTCCTCAGTTCTTGTAATAAATCCAAATACTCAGTTCTTATAATACAGATAGACACTCAGTTCTGTTATAAGTGTTCCTTTATTTGGCAGATGAGCACTGCTTAGAAGATTACAGTTATGGACCTTTCGACAGGAACATGCACTTGTAGTAATGAAGACAGTACGTTGGCACCTGCCATTTTTAGACTACCACGTGTTTCTGAAAAGTGGCAACACCTAGGCCCAGAAGCTCACTTAAGCCTTTCTCACAGCTCATGAAAATCAGTTATGGTTGTATGGAAGATATCTGTTCAGTGGTGTTAGTCTACATTATGGACACACACACACACACACACACACACACACACACACACACTTAACTAGCATAATTTTATTTTTATTGCACATTTTTATTAATTAAACAGGTAAGTGGAACAGAACAAAATGTTGTTTTTACCCAAGATCTACTTACAGGAAAGAAGTAAGAAAAAGTACCAGAAGCTGGTAAGTATTATAAAAGTCAGTCTGTGAAGTAGTTCCAACAGATTTTAAGCAGCAGCTGCAACTAGGTATAGACAATTATGTTTCCAACATCATAACTATTACTTATTTCAGGTATTGAACAATGTTTACCCAGTCTGCTGGTAATAATACAGCTCCTACAATTGGAAGATGATGTTTGCCTAACCCGAGACCTTACATTCAGTATAATTAACAGCTAACAATTCCATGGTCTGTCATCTTCCCATTTCATTTCTTAGTTATACATCTTAACTATATGTAGACTACCCTAAAAACTGCTTGTTACAAAAAAGCTGTACTAACTTCTTGGATGACAAGAATTGCTGCTTTTTGCTTATAGAAACCCACAATGTCTATTTCTTAGTTTACAGTGCAAAGACAATTGCATAACAATTTCTTACATATTTTAAATGTAACCCAGCTTTGTATAATAAGAAGTGTTGCTTAATTAAGCAAGAACTAACCAAACCTCACCTAAGAGATGTTTCAAAATCAATAGAGCATGTTTTATTTTGCCTTAAGTACTCAGGTTCCATGTCTTCAGGAGCCAAAGCCTGGCATGCTCCATATTGCTCCAGTTCAGTAATTCCCAGTAGTCTCCAGTGGAGGAAGAAAATGTCTGACTCATCCCCATAGCCCTCCTACTCTAACCTGACCTACCTGAACCTTATGTTGCCCTGCTTTGTCCATCCATCCCCTACTACCATTCAAAAGCTCATTTCAGCCCTATCAAGACACATCATAGCCAGACAACAATAATATGTCCAGTCCCAGTTTTAGTTTCTCTACAAGAATTAGGTAAAAGCACTTTATGAGTAAGAATGACATAAGCAGATCAAGGGCAGATTACAGGTTATACCTATGAATGAATATGGGGCCATAAAATGGTACATATGGCATTCTATTTTGTTAATAGCATGAAAGATGCAATGCAAAAAACACAGTGGGCATTGGTGAAAAAGAGTGAGATGCAATGTTATAAGAGCAGGTGTACCATCTGGTACGAATGATACTTCATTTTGCAGCTCACACTAACTTTAGAATTACCATATACTCATGATTTCTTCATCTTATGTCCAACTGTGAATGATAGCTCCAGGACAAGTACCAACTGTTGAAAAGCCATGATACATTTCAGTGATACCCAGAATGCATTGACAAACTTGATATATTTGTTTGTCTTAGTTGAGAAGGGTGCCAATAGCATAGGCTTAACACATTCAGCAGTAGCTTGTTTTTGTAAGGCAGCTGAATCATTTGTTAAGTGGATTTACTACACATCAACTAATGGGGCACAGTAATAGCTGACCATGTCATGTGCATAGTTCTGCATTTGGGAATGGAGGAAAATAATTTGTCCATGCACCAGGTGACCAGGCTAAGTCCTCACAAAAATGCTTAAATAAGGCTAATGTCCACAAGAGCTGCGGCAAACAAGCCACTATGGATAGATATAGACCTGCAGAAGGACATGAGAGCTACATGGTAGATATGTAACTTATCGGGCTGAAGATGTATACAGTGATTCATAAGCTAAAATTCCTTGTGAGTTCTAGGACTACTGCATCAGTATATTTGTACACTTTGTTCTTCCACTGCATTTGCATCATTATTAAGGGTGACAACTGCTGATGTATTATACTCTTTTTTAATGCTGTGCTGTGCTGAGTCAAAGAATGGGTGAGTGATGAAATATTCAGTGCCTTGAATGGTGGTTACCATTCCCTGCAAGTTGACCACTACAGCCAGAATGGCTATGGTCCTGAAATCAAACACCATTTTAGTGTTACCTCTCTTAGTAACTGGTGTAACCAATGGTGGTACATGATATCAGATGAACGTTAAACTAAAACTTTGTTCAGGGAAGAGTTAAGACAGGCACTGGGTGGCAGTGAAATGTTACTGAATAGCTGGGTAACTACAGCAGAGCTAGTAAGGGAGACTGCTAGAAGGGTGTTTGGTGTGACATCTGGACAGAAGAAGAAGGACAAGGAGACATGGTGGTGGAATGAGGAAGTGCAGGAGAGTATACAGAGAAAGAGGTTGGCGAAGAAGAAGTGGGATTGTCAGAGAGATGAAGAAAGTAGACAAGAGTATAAGGAGATGAGGTGCATGGTAAAGAGAGAGGTGGCAAAGGCTAAGGATAAGGCATATGAAGAGTTGTATGAAAGGTTGGACACTAAGGAGGGAGAAAAGGACCTGTACTGATTGGCTAGACAGAGGGACCGAGCTAGGAAAGATGTGCAGCAGGTAAGGATGATAAAGGATAATGAGGGAAATGTACTCACTAGCGAGGAGAATGTTGAACCGATGGAAAGAGTACTTTGAGGGGCTGATGAATGAAGAGAATGAGAGGGAGAGAAGGCTGGATGATGTGGGGATAGTGAATCATGAAGTGCAATGGATTAGCAAGGCGGAAGTAAGGATAGCTATGAAGAGGATAAAGAATGGAAAGGCTGTTGGTCCAGATGACATACCTGTGGAAGCTTGGAGGTGTTTAGGTGAAATGGCAGTGGAATTTTTAACCAGATTGTTTAATGAAATCTTGGAAAGTGAGAAGATGCCTGCGGAGTGGAGAAAAAGTGTTTTGATACCGATTTTTAAGAATAAGGGTGATGTGCAGAGCTGTAGTAACTACAGAGGGATAAAACTGATCAGTCACAACATGAAATTATGGGAAAGAGTAGTGGAAGCTAGGTTAAGAAGGAAGGTGATGATTAGTGATCAGCAGTATGGTTTCATGCCGGGAAAGAGCACTACAGATGCAATGTTTGCTCTAAGAGTGTTGATGAAGAAGTACAGAGAAGGTCAGAAGGAGTTGCATTGTGTCTTTGTGGACTTAGAGAAAGCATATGACAGGGTGCCTAGAGAGGAGTTGTGGTATTGTATGAGGAAGTTGGGAGTGGCAGAGAAGTTTGTAAGAGTGGTACAGGACATGTACAAGGGTAGTGTGACAGCGGTGAGATCTGCAGTGGGAGTGACAGATGTGTTTAAGGTGGAGGTGGGATTACATCAAGGGTCAGCTCTGAGCATAGAGGTGAGATTACATCAAGGATCAGCTCTGATCCCTTTCTTATTTGCAATGGTGATGGACAGGTTGACAGACGAGATCAGACAGGAGTCCCCATGGACTATGATGTTTACAGATGACATTTTGATATGTAGTGATAGTAGGGAACAGGTTGAGGAGACCCTGGAGAGGTGGAGATATGCTCTAGAGAGGAGAGGAATGAAGGTCAGCTGGACTAAGACAGAATATATGTGTGTGCATGAAAGGGAGGACAGAGGAATGGTGAGGATGCAGGGAGTAGAGTTGGCGAAGGTGGATGAGTTTAAATACTTGGGATCAACAGTTCAGAGTAATGGCGAATGTGGAAGAGAGGTGAAGAAGAGAGTACAGGCAGGGTGGAGTGGGTGGAGAAGACTGTCAGGAGTGATTTGTGACAGACGAGTACCAGTAAGAGTGAAAGGGAAGGTCTACAAGAGGGTAGTGAGACCAGCTATGTTATATGGGTTGAAGACAGTGGCACTGACAAAAAGGCAGGAGTCAGAGCTGGATGTGGCAGAGTTAAAGATGTTAAGATTTGCACTGGGTGTGACGAGGGTAGACAGGATTGGGAATAAGTATATTAGAGGGTCAGCCTACGTTGGACAGTTTGGAGACAAAGCCAGAGAGGAAAGATTGTGTTGGTTTGGACATGTGCTGAGGAGGGATGCTGGGTATATTGAGGAAAGGATGCTAAGGATGAAGCTGCCAGATAAGAGGAAAAGAGGAAGGCCTAAGGTAAGGTTTATGGATGTGGTGAGAGAGAACATGCAGGTGGTTGGTGTGACAGAGCAAGATGCAGAGGACAAGAAGAAATGGAAACAGATGATCCGCAGTGGCGCCCCCTAATCGGGAAAAGCCGAAAGAAGTTAAACTGAAAATTTGTGCTAGGGAAAGAAACTACAGGATTTCTAATTATTGACAATGTAAGTAGGGGGGGAACCTTCACCTGTCATAGTTTTATCTCTTGTCAGGGCCAGAGATATCAAAGGACATTCAAAACATCAAAGGTTCACCTAAGTACCCATTTCGGCCAATGTCATGGCTGGATGTAGTTTATTGAAAAAAATCACATTGTCCAAACAAATGTTATCGAGACTATATGGTCAACAATGCATTTAATTGACATAAATCCACACACAACAGCCATCAACAATGGAAACAATGTTTTTGTGTGTGGGGGGTTAAGTCCCCTGCACTCCCCCACACCCTCCTACTAATTATTTATACCAATTCCGAGATCATGCTTCTTTGGGGAAAAGGGCAAATTGCCTAAGCCCTACTGTACCGCAATTTCAGTCAGAACAGTTCGACAAACCAAATTGTTGGCCTTATGGTCTCAACCATATGGATTTTGACAATTTGGTTGAGACCAATTGACATAGACCTGTCAAGTCCATAGGAAACAGAGAACATTCACAGCACCAAAGTATCACCTGAGTACCAATGCCAGGGCCAGAGGTAACAAAGAACATTCACAGCACCAAAGTATCACCTGAGTACCAATGCCAGGGCTAGAGGTAACAAAGAACATTCACCAAACCAAAGCATCACCTGAGTACCTATTTCAGACAATTCCAGGGCCAGAGGTAACAAAGAACATTCACCAAACCAAAGTATCACCTGAGTACCAATGCCAGAGCCTGAGGTAACAAAGAACATTCTCCAAACCAAAGTATCACCTGAGTACCAATGCCAGGGCCTGAGGTAACAAAGTACATTCACCAGTGAATTGGTCTATCCCAATCTATTTAGGTTTTAGGTAGTGTGAGTCACATAGCTTCAGCTGACTGAACACTTCTAAGTGGAACCATCCAGCATACTTGTCTGTCAAACAGTAGATTGGTTGAGTGAATGGTTGGCTTGAACTTTGGAGGAGTGAATCAAGCCATCATTATCATCCCCCATCTTCACCAGAGTGACCAGCACTACCTTAGCTACATGATATAAGTGTGATCCAGTTAGTACTCAGTAAGGAAATGCTGTCTAAAAGCTATTGTTCATTACTTATGTGTATGGACTGTATGTATGCACTGACTATAGACTGTATGTATGGACTGTATGTATGCTCTGTAGACAGACTGTAGGTATGCACTGTACAGTATATGGACTGTATGTATGCACTGTATATGGTCTGTATGTATGCACAGTATACAGACGGTATGTATGCACTGTACGTGGACTGTATGTATGCACTGTATATAGATTGTATGTATGCACTGTATATGGACTGCATGCACTGTATAGTGACTGTATGTAGAACAAAGTGTGCGGAGATGTTTCAGTTTCTTGTGAGTAAAATGTTTACTTTTCTGAAGTAATATAAATGTGTGGGACGGAATGGGTTAGTTTATTGTGAATGTCATCATTAAAATAGTGTAAGAAGAGGGTGTTGGTTTATTTTTTCTTCACTTTCTGTCGTTAGACTTTCAGTCATGGATGCAGCAGGCAGGAATCTCTGAATTCTATTATGAGCTTAAGAAAGATTATGGAAATTTTTGAGCTCCTATTTAGGAACATGGACAGGCGTTACAAACTACGTGTGTGTGTATGTATAATATATATATATATATATATATATATATATATATATATATATATATATATATATTTGCTAAAGTCTTGCACGTTGTAGTTTCGTTATTTTTTTTTTTGTGTGACTGTATGTTGTCTTGTAATGCCATAATTCGTTTAAGGCCTTGCATAGTAACTTGGGGAAAGAATTGCTTCTTTTAGAAAAGTTGGAAGTGCTAGATTCATGGCTACACTGCGTAAGACACTGTGTTTTGACGTCATCCCTTCGGAATGTTTTTGTCATACACTCTTGAGAGCCCAGTTACCAGCTTGCATCTCCACTTTAGGAAAACTTAGGCCACCCCCTTTTCTTTTATGTATCATCTATTCTTTTGATTTTTTTTTTTTTTTTAAATAGATGTTCGGTTAGTGGTACTATCGGATTATTCTGTTTTAAAATGATTTCCCCTTTTACTGAATTATGACTTTTTTCTGAAAGTATCTAAACATGTACACTTCAAAATCGAGCGGGCATTGCATTCAGAGGTTGAGAACCTGGCATGGGTGTAGCCAAGCTGCATAGGTAGGTACTAGGCTATCGGCCCAAGGGCCTATGTAAGCCTAGCCAGCAAGGTACCATAGCTTACGCCACCCAAGAAAGTTATTTTCCTGTGCCACTGTCCAGCAGAGACACAGAAGTGATCCCCGGGGTGTATTTCCTATTTCCCATCCACTCATCAAGATTTTTCTTGAAGAGTCCTAATGAAGAACTTTGATTGACATAGATGGGTAGCTTGTTCCAGAGTATAGGAAGTCTCTGGGACAGGAATCTATCCATCCAGCGTGTCCTGTTTATTGTGGTGACAAGGTTCAGGTCCTTAGAACGTGTAGCTTGGAGGGATTGGGATTTCTTTAGGTGTAGCATGTCCAACAGCTCTGGGTTTGACATTGCTTTATATGTTTGGCAGAGATCACCTCGGAGTAGGCGATATGCTATGGAGTAAAGCTGGAGTTTTTTGAGGCGGTCAGTGTAGGGCATTTGTTTGAGGCCAGTAATCCTCTTTGTGAGGTACTTCTGTGGCCTTTCCAGCTGCTGCAGATGTCTTGTGAGGTACATTCCAAAAGGGGCATTGTACTTTATAATGGGTCTAATGAGTGACGAGTAGAGGGGAACAATGACCTCTTTATTTCCTGGATGAGAACCCTTTTATGATGTGTGCCACGTAGAAGGACTTCCTGACTACTGTGGTGATGTGACTATCAAAGGAGAGACTACTGTCCACCTGGGTCCCAAGGTCTCTTATCACGCATTCGGTGTTAAGTAGATTGCTGCCTATGTGGTAGTTCATGGGTACAGAGTTTTTACCAAAGGGGATGACGCTGCACTTTTTGGCATTGAGCTTGAAGCCATGGCTCTGACACCAGGCATCTGTCTCAGCGAGGCCCTTCTGTATGATGTCCACATCATGTGGGGACTTGACTATGGCTCCTAGTTTGCAGTCATCTGCGAACTTCGTCAACCAGAGGCCTTCTGTGTTAGCCTGTACTTCAGAGAAGTAGAATAGCAAACAGGAGAGGTCCCAGGACAGAACCCTGTGGCACTCCACTTGTCACTGCCTTGAGATCAGATTTGGAGTCTGCAACTTTTACAGTGTGGGTTCTGTCAGTGAGCCAGTTGGCAACCCATCTTGTGATGTAGGGATTTATACCTAGTTTAGTGAGTTTAGCTATAATTCCAGAATAGGGGATTGTGTTGAAAGCCTTGGTGAGGTCAAGATAGGCTGTGTGAACCACCTTACCCTCATCCACGGCTTTGGTGACTGCCTCAAAGAAGTCAGTCAGGTTCAGGAGGCATAATCTGCCTTTCACAAACACGAACTGGGTGGGATCCAGAGTTTGGAGGTTACCAATGTCTTTGTTTATGAGTTCCATGATGGTACGTTCCATGGCTTATCTACTGCGCCCAAGGTCTTTACGAAGTGCCTGGCACCAGTAATGGCGTTTTGCAGACAGACGTGGATTCAAATTTACCCTTATCTGGACGACTGTGTTCTTCAAGCGGACGACAAAGACACACTACTTCGGCATCTAGCTTTTGTGCAGCGTCTTCTTCTGTGCCTCGGTTTCACAGTGAATCTAAAGAAATCAAATCTGGTACCCACACAACAGATTATTTTCCTGGGTTCTCTTCTGAGTACTTCAACCCAGATGGCTTCCTTGACACCTGACAAAAAAGTGCAACTGGCTTCTTTTTTCTGATGTCTGGCTTCAATGAAACAACTGACTGCAAGAAAAATTCTGCAGGCTTTGGGTTACATGGCCTCCTGCATTCTGCTAATACCATATGCAAGGCTGCATACGAGGAAACTGCAGTGGTACCTCAAGAGTGTCTGGTCTCAGCATTACCACAGTTTGGAAACAGTGGTCACGATTTTGCCTTGTCTCCAGCAAGAGTTTCTTTAGTGGGCCGAAGCCTGTCTACAGAACAAGGGGAAGCCTTTTTGTCCTCCACCGACCGACCAAGTTCTGACAACAGATGCTTCAGATTATATCTGGGGAGCCCACATGCACAGGAGATGTCTTCAGGGTGTTTGGACAAAGGAACAAACGCACCTGTACATAAATTTTGAAGGAGATGCTAGCTGTACAGAATGCCCTGATAGCCTTCAGGGACCTTCTTCTACCAGGACTTACACCTGTCACCACTGGGCTTCCGGATATTGGCTAAGGCTCTTGCCACCCCCATAGTGCCTTTTTTAGGCAAGGCTCAAAAGACAAACCCACCTCCTTAGAAAACAAAAATGGAAAAAAACTAAGGGTAATGCTGCTCAACACCAGAAGTCTAAATCTCAAGATGCAGGCACTTGATGCACTCCTCACCATGGAGAACATCGACGTCTGTGCAGTAACTGAAACCTGGTTCAAGGCTCCTGAGAGCACCCCAGCGCTACCAGGCTATACCTCGTATCATGCTTTTCGGCCCCAAAACCCGGGCCGAACCACAAAGGGAGGGGGAGTGTCCATATTCATAAAGGACACTCACACCTCCAGGTTAGTAGCAACACATGAAGCATCAGAGACCATACAGGTGCAACTAACCATAGGCAAAACTGCTATACAACTGGTAGCATGTTACAGACCACCCTCCCAATCTCAAGAACCCCACTCAGCCTTCCTGAAGACATTAGGATATGAATGTATCACAAAATACCATCATACTGGGAGACTTCAACTACCCAAACATAGATTGGGTACATTATTCTAGCCCTAATACCCTAGCCCAAAGGTTCCTGGAATTCATAAATTCAAATGCACTGGAACAACTAGTCACCTCTCCCACTAGGGGAGATAATATACTAGACCTGATCATCACAAACATGGGGACAAAATGCTCCACACCGGAAGTATACCCCTCACTAGTGAGATCTGACCACAAACTAATCACCCTGGATATACATATCCCACCATCACCCCCAGCACAAAAGACCACAGTGAAAAACTTCTCAAAAGCAGACTTCACTCTTCTTAAGACTAAGGTGGTATCCTTTAAACCCACTGTGCCAGTGGATACCACATCCCACAATGCCGAATCCTTCACAAATGCTTTCTATGGACATCTCCAAGAATGCATGGATCATGCAATCCCAAACAAATCCAAGTCCCTCTCCACCAAATGTAAGTGTCCTGTCTGGTGGACCTCAGCCATAAACAAATTGTATAACAAAAGAAGGAAGCTACTGCACGTCAGAGCGAAATCCCATGAAGGGAAGACATCTGTGATCAACATTAGCAGAAAACTACATTCTCTCATAAAAACATCCAAGGCAAACTTTGAGAGAAAAATCTCTAAGGACACTAAAGATTACCACAAAGCCTTCTTCAGCTATGTTAGAAACCTGGGCGGAAACCCTCAGATATGCTCAGAGTTGGTTCACAACAACAAAAAATACACTGAACCCACAGATATTGCTAACATTCTGGCTGACAGGTTCAGTGCACATTTCTCACCTCCTTCACCCCCAAAAGAAGAAATACTTATCCCAGCTGAATGTAATCTCCCTGTCATCTCAGATGTCCAAGTGAGAACCGCCCTAAACAAAGCAAAAAACACAGCATCAATGGGACCTGACTGTATCCCGGGGTGCGTATTACGTGAACTCCAAGAGGAGCTAAACCCACACATAAAAATGCTATTTAACCTTAGCCTTACTTCGGGATATGTACCTGAACACTGGCGTACAGCAACAGTGGTCCCACTCCACAAGGGAGGTGCCTCTACAGACCCTGGAAACTACCACCCCATAAGCTTGACTAGCCTGGTCTGCAAAGCTATGGAAAGAATCATTATGGAACTCATAAACGGAGACATAGGGGACCTACAGACGCTTGACCCCACCCAGTTCGGCTTTGTAAAAGGCAGATCCTGCCTTTTAAACCTGGTTGACTTTTTCGAAACGGTCACTAGAGCCATTGATGAGGGCAAAGCAGTCCATACAGCATACCTGGACTTGGCTAAGGCCTTCGACACAATACCCCACTCAGGCATCATAGATAAGCTAAACAGTTTAAAAGTAAACCCTTATGTCACTAGATGGGTTGCAAACTGGCTAAAGGACAGAACCCATAAAGTTAAAATCGCTGGAGCAATGTCAGACTCAAAGCCAGTCACAAGTGGTGTCCCACAGGGATCTGTCCTGGGACCCCTCTTGTTCGGCATTTATTTCTCAGATGTTAAAGCAAACATGGGAGGGCTGTGGCTGACAAAGTTCGCAGATGACTGCAAACTAGGCACCATAGTCGATACACCAGCAGATACACACATCCTACAAAAAGGCCTCACTGAAACGGACAACTGGTGCCATAGCCACGGCCTTAAACTAAATGCCAAAAAATGTATAGTCATCCCTTTTGGAAAAAACAAAGTACCCACAAATTATCACATAGACAGCAACCCACTGAGTATGGAAAAAGTAATCAGAGACCTAGGGCCCCAAGTAGACAGTGACCTCTCATTTGACACCCACGTTGCCAAAGTGGTTAGAAAAACATTCTACCTTGCACACTTCATCATGAAGGGCTTCACATCCAGATCCAAGGATGTCATTGTACCCCTATATTCCTCCCTCATCAGACCCATGATTGAGTACAATGCCCCATTTGGTATGTACCTCACCTGGCACTTGCAACAGCTGGAGAGACCACAAAAGTACCTTACCAAAAGGATCAAGGGTCTCCAACATATGTCTTATTCTGCCAGACTAAAGAAACTTCAGCTCTATTCAGTAGCATACCGCCTGCTCAGAGGTGATCTCTGCCTGACGTACAAGGCCATGTCCAATCAGGATCTGATGGACATGCTCCACCTCAAAAAATCCAAATCCATCAGGACCACGAGAGCTAAAGACTTAAACCTCGGCACAAGTATGAATAGGACATGCTGGAGGGATAGATTCATAACCCAGAGGCTTCCCATGCTTTGGAACAGGATCCCAGTTCATATTAGGCAGAGCCCTCACTGACTCTCTTCAAGAGAAATCTTGATGAGTGGATGGGAGATCGTAAGTTTACCCCAGGGGTCACATCTGTGTCACTGCTAGACAGGGGCACAGTAAACTAATTCTATTATATAAGGGGACCTTCACTGTGTCACTACTAGACAGAGGCACAGTATTCTAGATTTATTCTGTACATTTTTGTACCATTTCATGGGGTGGCAAAAGCCACATCACTATGGCTAGGCTTACAAATGCCCCAGGGCAGATAGCCTGGTACTATACTATGAAACTATGAAACTAATTGATACGGACAGACAACACTACAGTGATGTGGTACATCAACAAGCAGGGGGGCTCTCACTCTTACCCCCTGTGCAGATTAGCCATGAATCTCTGGTACACTGCTCTGACCTGCAGTGACTTACAGGCACAATTCCTGCCAGGGAAAGACAACACTCTGGCAGACGCCTTGAGCAGACGCATTTCAGATCCACATGAATGGATGTTGGATGTTCGGATATTCAGGATGATTATAAAGGCTTGAGGATGTCTGGACATAGATCTCTTTGCATCCCCTCAGAATCATCAACTTCCAACATTCTGCACAAGGACCTACCACAAACTAGCATGGAAAGTGGATGCCCTCTCATTCAGTTGGAAACACCTCTCAGTATATACTTTTCCAACCTTTCCTCTTCTACCTTGGGTACTTCTGAAGATAAAACAGGACAGACCGCACATGATTCTATTGGCTCCCAATTGGCCTCGGCAATTCTGGTATTCCACTCTGATGACCTTGGTTCAGGAGCCTCCCTGGATTCTGCCTCAAATCCCTCATCTACTGTCTCAACGGGACGGCCGGATACTGCACAGTCATGTCAAGACTCTGCATCTAGCTGCCTGGTGGATCCAGGGTCTGTAAACACCTCTGCCCTTTCCAAACAAGTATTGGATGTAATCCTTGAAGCTAGACAGCCCAGCACTAGAAAATCTTATGCAGGAAAATGGAAAAGATTTTGCTCCTGGAGTCAAGTCCAGGGTGGTGATTCTTCTGTTCCGAACATTCCTCTGATTTTACAGTATCTGACAGAGTTATTGCATATGGGCCTATCTTTTTCGTCTATTAAGCTTCATGCCTCTGCTATTTCTGCACATTACGTTACGGATCCTCCAATTTTTTTTTTTTTTTTTTTTTTTCATCCATTACTTAAACAATTTCTTGGAGGGGCTAAGAATATTCGGCCCCCTATAAGGGCTCCTGTTCCCACTTGGGATCTTAACTATGTTTTGGAGAAATTAACTTTGTCTCCTTTTGAACCTGCAGCTTCCACTGATTTAAATTTTTTGTCTTGGAAAACTGCTTTTCTTTTAGCTATTACCTCTGCTAGAAGAATTTCGGAATTGCAAGCACTCATGGCTGTGGAACCCTTCCTTATTTTTCATCCGGACAGGGTATCTCTACGGACTAATCCCACTTTTATGCCCAAGGTGGTTTCAGCAGTGGCCTTGAATCCCAAGGTGGTTTCAGCAGTGGCCTTGAATCAGTCTATTCATTTGCTTACCTTTTATCTTAATCCTCAAAGTGAGGAAGAAAGTCTTTTGCACACTCTAGACGTGCACAGACAGCTTCATCTATACCTGGACAGGACCAAAATATTCCAGAAATCTGATCAGTTGTTTGTCGCTTATGCTCCTACTGTTCAGGGGAAAGCAATCACTAAGCAAACTATTTCCAAGTGGATTGCCCATTGCATCAAGTTCTGTTACTCTTATCATGGCAATCCGGTTCCTGTTAATGTTAGGACTCATTCTACCCGGGCTACTGCTGCTTATGTAGCTTTTCTTTGTGGGGTTCCTACCAAGGATATTTTGGAAGCTGCTACTTGGAGTTCTGTACATACATTTTCTAAGCATTACAACCTCCCTCTCTATTCTATTCTAAATCCAGGGCAGGTTTTGATTCGGTGGTTTTGCAAGGTTTTGTGACCGCTCCCTCTGTTTCTCCTCTAGCCACCCTTTCTTAGCTTTGGGACTCAACCCTACAGTAATGACTGCAACAGTGAACCACAAAGGACATAGTACAGTTGTGTACTCTTACCATAAATGTAGATGCTCGAGTGTGTTCACTGTTGCAGTCCGGGTTACCCTCCTTCCTATCCCCTCTCTTGTTTTTTCCTTGAGTATTGTCTGTTATGAGGTATTTTGGCTGCTGAGGTTTTGGGCATGGTTTCCCTTTTAGCCTTTTCTTTCTGGGCACCTGACTTCTGGGGCAAGAAAAACTGGGGAAATGGCGTCAGCTGACGTCTTTATACCTTCTGGCGCATTGACGTCAGGATAAATGCGACCTCAGCTGGCGCCCGATCCAGACTTTGGGATTCTGGCTGATCGGGGGCTGCTGCTGGCAGGAAGAACCCTACAGTAATGACTGCAACAATGAACACACTCTAACATCTACATTTATGGTAAGAGTACACAACTGTACTTTATGAGGAATCGGTGTATGCTAGAAAGGAACTGTTCCCACACCCACCCACACTGGAATTAAAGTTTTGTGTTCTAATGGGCTTGATTTTATAAGATCGAAAAATGCCAATCTAAAGCCCATTCTCCTGGTACATTACATATTTGTTTGGTGGGATTAAAGGCTGGTGTTGTATATTAATTGACAGTGGTTTGATATATGCTAAACTTGGCTTTGCATGACCTTCCAACCATTTTTTGTCACCAAAACATGTACCCTTGCAACCACAAGGTAAATATGCAGCAGTATACATTGCATTCCATTTTTTTGTTAGAGTAGTTAGGAAGGGTGGCCATGGTGGTGCAGTGGTTAGAGTTGCTGCCTCACAGCAAGAGATTCTCTGGTTTGATCCTCTGCTGTGGTGCCTTCTATGTGGAGTCTGCATGTCCTCCCTGTGGTCGCATGGGTTTCCTCCGGGTGCTCCGGTTTCCTCCCACATCCCAAAGACATGCTGTAAGTGGATTGGACACTCTAAAATTGGCCCTAGGTGTGAGTGTGTGTGTGTGTGCCTTCTGTGGAAGGTTTGGCACCGGGTTGGCAACTTGACACTGTAAAACTTCACTGCCAATCATGAGCGGACAGGTGATCCACTGTGGCGACCCCTAACCTGGGAAAGGCCGAAAAAAAGAAGTTAGAGTAGTTAGGAAATGGGCAAAATGAGCTCTGGATAACTATTCCAAAAAGTCATTGACACAACTGGTTAATGAGTCCAAGTCAAAATCACTTATCATATTGGTTTGAACAAAGATTAGTTAATAGCTGCCTTGTGTACTGTCAGAGTTCAGTCCACTGGATGTGCTAACAGTCTAGAAAGAGATTGCAGGTCTGCATGGTGCAGGTAGAGGACCACCCACTGTATCCCAATATGATTTCAAAATGCAGCTTGAATGAAAGAGACTAGAACTGGTGATGTGAACCTTTGAAACAATGAAGAGAATGAAACAGTTTGAAGTTGCATGTATTGAAAGTAAGAGCTAACATGGAGGCAGGAGGTTTCAGTTTGAGGCAAAAGAGGAGGAGAAGGAAAGACTGTTTGAAAAAGAAATGTCTGGCATTCACCAAGTTTACTACATAAAGAGTAAACCACACTTTCCAAAGCCAAAAACACAGCATCCATGGGACCTGACAACATCCCAGGCTGCGTTCTACATGAACTACAGAATGAACTGGCACCCCATCTAAGCACCATATTCAATCATAGCCTCACCTCAGGCTTTGTGCCCACTGAATGGCACACAGCAATGTTTATCCCACTCCACAAAGGGGGAGCCACCATGGACCCTGGGAACTACCGCCCCATTAGCCTAACGAGCCTGGTCTGCAAGGCCATGAAACGTATCATCAAACTTATAAACAAAGACATTGGTAATCTCCAAACTCTGGACCCCACCCAGTTCGGGTTTGTAAAAGGCAGAACATGTTTCCTAAACCTGATAGACTTATTTGAAGCAGTCACCAAAGTCATAGATGAGGGTGAGGTGGTTCACACAGCCTATCTAGATCTCGCCAAGGCTTTTGATACCATCCCCCACTCTGGAATTCTAGAGTAACTCACTAAACTTGGTATAAATCCCTATGTCACAAGATGGGTTGCTAACTGGCTCACTGACGGAGCTCACTCTGCAAAAGTAGCAGACTCCAAATCTGACTGCAGACCAGTGACAAGTGAAGTACCACAGGGTTCAGTCCTGGGTCCTCTCCTGTTTGGTGTCTACTTCTCTGAAGTACAGGTTAACACAGAAGGTCTGCAAACTAGAAGCCCTAATCAAAACTCCTAACTATGTGGGCATCCTACAAAAGGGCCTTAGTGAGACAGATGCCTGGTGTCAAAGCCATGGCCTCGAGCTCAATGCCAAAAGTGCATTGTCATCCCCTTTGGTAAAAACTCTGTACCCATGAATTACCGCATAGGTGGTAGTCTACTTAACACCAAAACTGTGATGAGACCTTGGGACACAAGTGGACAGTAGTCTCTCCTTTGAAAATCACATTGCCACAGTAGTCAGGAAATTTTTCTATGTGGTACACCTTATCACAAAAGGTTTCTCATCCAGGAAAAAAAAGAGGTCATTGTTCCGTCTACTTGTCACACATTAGACCCATTATAGAGTAAAATGCCCCTTTTGGTATGTACCTCACAAGACATCTACAGCAACTGGAAAGGCCGCAGAAATACCTCACAAAGAGGATTACCGACCTCACACAGATGCCTTACGCAGATAGTCTCAGAAAACTCCAGCTTTACTCTGTCACATATCGCCTACTCTGAGGCAATCTCTGCCTAACATACAAAGCTATATCAAACCCAGAGCTGTTGGTTGTGCTTCACTTAAAGAAATCCCAATCCTTCTGAGCTACACACTCTAGGGACCTAAACCTTGTCACACAATAAACAGAACATGCTGGAGGGATAGATTCCTGTCCCAAAGACTTTCCATACTCGGGAACAAACTACCTATCTGTATCAGACAAAGCTCCTCATTAGCACTCTTCAAGAAAAATCTTGATGCTTGGATGGGAAATAGGAAATTCACCCTGGGGTTCACCTCTGTGGCTCTGCTCGACAGGGGCACAGGAAAATAATTTTCTTGAGTGGAGAAAGCCATGGTACCTTTTTGGCTAGGCTTATATAGGCCCTAGGGCAAATAGCCTAGTACCTCCCTATGAACCTATGAACCTATGAACCTATGTAGTGAAGCAGTTCCCCAATAAGCACTTACTCTCTCCAAAGCAGATTGGCTCCCAGTCAATCAGAGACCTGAACTCCTACTAGGAAACCAGTTCTTTAAACTCATGCATGATGCGTCTTTAATCCTGCTCTCAACTTGCTACTAAACGTAAAGCAAAAATGTCTTCCTACAACCTCAGAAGTCTCTCACAGGCAAACCTCACCCCAAAAATCCCGATAACCAAATGACAGTGCACCGAACATGGCTTTTTTGACTCTTGCTTCTAAACTTTTGGAATCCCTTCATACCTTCCTCAGTGGACTCTCTTCTGTAACCACATTTCCCATTCAAATTTTTTTTCAGATGAGCACAATGCAAGTGTTTTAAGACTGTGCATGTTACTTAACACATTAACTCTTAACCACCCACCTCAGGACACATTACTTAACACACTAAACCCTGAGGAACCACCCACCTCAGGACATGTCACTTAAAACATTAACTCATTAGCAACCACGCACTTCAGGACACATCACTTAACACACTAACTCCTTAGCAACCACCAACCTCAGGACACATCACTTAACACACTAACTCATTAGCAACCATGCACTTCAGGACACATCACTTAACATGCTAACTCATTAGCAACCACTCACTTCAGGACATGTCACTTAAAACACTAACTCATTAGCAACCACACACTTCAGGACACATCACTTAACACACTAACTCCTTAGCAACCACCAACCTCAGGACACATCACTTAACACACTAACTCATTAGCAACCACGCACTTCAGGACACATCACTTAACATGCTAACTCATTAGCAACCACTCACTTCAGGACATGTCACTTAAAACACTAACTCATTAGCAACCACCCACCTCAGGACACATCACTTAAAACACTAACTCATTAGCAACCACGCACTTCAGGACACATCACTTAACACACTAACTCCTTTGCAATCACCAACCTCAGGACACTTCACTTAACACACTAACTCCCACCTCAGGACACATCACTTAACACATAAGCTCCTTAGCAACCACCAACCTCAGGACACATCACTTAACACACTAACTCATTAGCAACCACGCACTTCAGGACACATCACTTAACATGCTAACTCATTAGCAACCACTCACTTCAGGACATGTCGCTTAACAAATTAACTTCTTAGTAACCACCCACCTCAGGACACATTACTTAACACACTAAACCCTGAGAAACCACCCACCTCAGGACACATTACTTAACACATTAACTCCTTTGCAATCACCAACCTCAGGACACTTCACTTAACACACTAACTCCCACCTCAGAACATGCCACTTAACACATAAGCTCCTTAGCAACCACCAACCTCAGGACACATCACTTAACACACTAACTCCTTATTAACCACCAATCTCAGGACACTTCACGTAACACACTAACTCCTTAGCAACCACCAAACTCAGGACACTTCACTTAACACACGAACTCCTTAGCAGCCACCCACCTCAGGACACATCACTTAACACACTAACTCCTTTGCAATCGCCAACCTCAGGACACTTCACTTAACACACTAACTCCCACCTCAGAACACGCCACTTAACACATAAGCTCCTTAGCAACCACCAACCTCAGGACACTTCGCTTAACACACTAATTCCTTAGCAGTCACCCACCTCAGGACACATCACTTAACACGCTAACTCTTCAACAACAACCCACCTCAGGACACATCACTTAACACACTAACTCCTTTGCAATCACCAACCTCAGGACACTTCGCTTAACACACTAACTCCCACCTCAGGACACGTCACTTAACACATAAGCACCTTAGCAACCACCAACCACAGGACACATCACTTAACACACTAACTCCTTAGCAGCCACCAACCTCAGGACACTTCACTTAACACACTAATTCCTTAGCAACCACCCACCTCAGGACACATCACTTAACACACTAACTCTTCACCAGCAACCCACCTCAGGACACATCACCTAACATCTGAATCTGCTGTTACACCTCTCCACTCATACAGTGTTTTTTTTTTTTTTTACAAAATCTCACCAAGATGACACTCATATATAGACTGTATTTTATATAGCATGTATCGACCCAGGATAAAAAACTGCCCAGTCTTGGTAGGCGTACTGATGCCAGGACTGGAAAAGTGACAGTGTAGAATCCTCAAGACACAGAAACATTCCTACAGTGGGACCAGGCCCAAGGGGAGGATACCGCCCCCCTCTGTTATAGAAGAAAGCAGCAGTCCACAAAAATCACAAAAAAATGATAGGCCAGAAAAAGAGCCATACAGACAGTGAGTGGACTATTGAGTATAAGAAAGAAATGATGTATTGTTACTTTTATGAAAGAAGCCCTGCATTTCTAGACAGAAGATGTACAAAAATATTAAGGGAGAAATTAGAGGAAAGAAAATACTTCCAGAAGAAAAACTGTCAGAAGCTTCAAATGCAAATTTATGTTCATTATTAAAATAAATCCATGGAAAACATTATATAGACCAAGAGACCTTTAACTCTTTGGAAAAAGAAGCAACTGTGGAAGTTTGAAAGTATAAACAACAAAATCTAGAGACGTTTGAAAGTTATAAAAAAGAAACATGGACATGGGAAAGAAAGAGATATCTGATATGGTGCAATATCTATGCAAAGAAGAAAGCCAAACTAATCAACACAAAAAAGCAGCCCAAAGATATTTAAAAAAAATGCAGGCAAAGGCATCCAGATATGGAAAATTTCATAAATAAAAAAACACAAAGAGGGAATGTTGAACAGAAGATTAGTAAAGTAGAAGTAAAAAAAAAAAACAGAAGCTGAAGTTATGGAATACTTGTAAAGTGAAGTATTTAGTGTAGAAAGTCTAACACAGGTTACATCACAGCGTGATGGAATAAAGAGTCCCCAAAGTAAGGAGAAACAGGAGGAGCAGGAGACATCTGAAGAAGAGATATGAACATGGGGAAAAAAAAAGATTTAATATGGTGCAATATTTATGCAAAGGAGAAAGCAAAACTAATCAATACAAAAAGAGCAGCACCAAAGATATTTGAAGAGAAATATAGTCAAAGGCATCCTGACATGGAACATTTTACAATACAAAAACTAAGAAAACAGAGAAAACGTAGAAAAAAGGATTAGTAATGGAGAGGTTAAAGAAATAGAAGTTATGGATTTAGTGCAGAAAATCTAACTCGGATAACATCACAACAGAATAGAACAGTGGACACTCAAACTAAGAAGAAGCCAGTGGAGTGGGAAACATCTGGTCAGTTGCTATATGAAGATACTTTGGAGCCTTCCACAGGAAACCAATACAAACGTTCATTTGGAGTTGGACAGCGAAGGAAGGAACAGGAAACTGTGGCAACACTGACACAGTCAATGTTGTGGAATGATAGGCCAGTGAGTGCCCATATGAAAGAGCAACAGGTGACACAGGATGAAACTGAAGAGAACTTGGCATAGAAAGAAACCAATACAAACGTTCATTTGGAGTTGGACAGTGAAGGAAGGAACAGGAAACTGTGGCAACACTGACACAGTCAATGTTGTGGAATGATAGGCCAGTGAGTTCCCATATGAAAGAGCAACAGGTGACACAGGATGAAACTGAAGAGAACTTGGCATAGAAAGAAACCAATACAAACGTTCATTTGGAGTTGGACAGTGAAGGAAGGAACAGGAAACTGTGGCAACACTGACACAGTCAATGTTGTGGAATGATAGGCCAGTGAGTTCCCATATGAAAGAGCAACAGGCGACACAGGATGAAACTGAAGAGAACTTGGCACAGAAAGATGCTCTGGAATTTTCTATAGAATGCCTGCAGGAAATGGAGAATAAAGAATGTGCCCTCAGTTTAGAAGAACATGATCTAAGAGAAGAGTTGCTTGATTTAATAGAGATGAACAGACATATTAAGATCACTGGAAGAAATAGACTACAGAAGGTCAATAAAACTGAAAAAGTTAGAAGTTTGATAAAACAAATGAACACAGTGATTAGGATTGTCCATAGAGATTCATGCGATATAATTGAAGTAAATAGGATATATTATTGTGCAGCTAAATTAATAACAAATAAAGTCTTACCACAAGAACACAGGGAAAAGAAAGGGAGAAATCGAATGCCATCATGAAAGTATCGAATAGAGAAAATTATGAACCAGTTAAGACAAGAAGTGTCACTGTTAGAAGAGCATAGAAGAGGGAACAGATTAACAAAAATACTCAGAAAGATAGATGTGATAAAAGCAATGTGCAGTATCAGAACAGATCAGGATCTATCATGTATCATTGCAAACGATAAACTTAAAATACCAGCAAAGGCAGAAAAACTCAGAAGATATGCAGATAAATAAAGGAAAAGTACAAAATAAGCAATTTACTGATGACCCAAAAAAGTTTTATAGAGAATTGGGAAACAAGGCAAAAGAAACTGAAACACCACCAAAAAAAGAAGAAAGAGATCATTTATGGAGAAATATCTATGAAGATCCTGTGGAACATAACATTACATTACTGCTATGCAAATTAATCCTTGTTTAAATAATTGTGGGAAACTCATGCACATTTCCTCAGCCCGCTGTTTGTACTCTGCCCAAGTACTGCGATGTGATCTGAGAAGTACCTGAAACTGATCAGTGCACTACTCTGATAAGCAAACTTAAAGTAAATAAAATAAAATAAATCCAAAACATGCAGTGGATTTAAGCCTGCAAATTCAGCTTTTGACTAGCATCTAAATACTGTAATTCTGTCACTGTGAAAATGCATCTTCAGAAAGTCAGAGAGTATTTCTATTTGCTAAAAAAACAATAATTATGGCCAGGTGAAAAGCCATATTGAGACATCATACTCCACGTCCTAAAATATTTGTAAACCTCTACCGTGCAGCTAAGTAAAGGAAAACCCTTTAAATATCCATCAGCCTTTTTAATAAGGTTTGAGACTACAAATAGTTTCCCTTATTTTATTCTGATGAATGGAATGGGATGTTATGACTGCTTGATTGCATTTTAAACATTGTTATGATAACTAATGTAGTCCTGCATAACAAGGCATTTATGGTAAGAGATTTACAAATACTGCATTAAACGAATAATATAATTTTAGAACAGTAGTGCTGCTATTGATTTTTTAGTACTTTACTTACTATTTTCCTGAAAGGGAGCCGCCTGCTCTTTACTCATGATCCCATTCCACTTGCTCTTCTTGCGCTAAAAGTACGAAATTATGTTTCTCACAAGATTCTGCTCATAAAGTGGCTTTAAACACTGATATCACCATCTGCCAATGTTAGGGTGCTGCAGATACAGCATAGCAAACTGTTATTTATGGTAATAGCAGATATGGGTCTAGCAGTTAGTGCAGAAAATGTCGGCTATGAACTGTTAATGAGCTGCTTCCTCTTATCCAGGGTTTGATTCCCTCAGCCTCCACTTGCCTGTTGTGTGACTATGAGAAAGCCACTTATCCAGACAATCCCTCCACGCCCCTGAATAGTAACATTTGTGTCCACTGGGCACACTCATTTAACAAATAAATTAAATAAAATAAAACAAAATAAACATGCTGACAGTAACTTATAAAGTGCACTGTGCTAGACTGCTGTCTACTCTAAGTTGTATGAAGTAGAAAGCATGTCTATATACCAAATGTTTTCTGTTATGAACAGCATGCAGTACTCTATGATAAACCACACCCTGAGGTATGTTACTGCAACTATACAACAAACTTTGTATACCATGGAGGTGTGACAGTGACATCACTCTTTCAATTAGTCACCCTACACTGCCAGTGGTAACTGTAGCACTATTACATGATATGCATTGCTTGTCATTAGTATAGTCATTTTAAGGTCTGTTATATGTAGTCACTGCCATCTAATCCCCAGAAGGGAGGACTTAATCATATTTTTGCACCACTGCAGCTGCCGGTTATCATTCTCTCAGAATTTGTTCTTGAAGAAAAAAGGTATCAACACAGAAGAAACAGAGTTGTCAAAGGACTGATGAGGCACACACCTCCCAACTGTACAGATCTTTTGCAGAATGTCCATATTTTTACCTCATATTGTTGGTTCATTTCTCATAAAATTGTGGTTTTCTGGCAAATTAGTGGCAAATCATTTAAGATTGAAGTTAGAAAATAACGACAGACATTTGAGTTCCAGGCTTCATACCGTTCAGACATTTCATGCTAATGCAAACATGTTATTCTATCAACTTTCTAAGTTTGTAAGAGCAATATTTAAAAATTGGCCCTATTTTTGGTCCTTTGTCCCACTTTTATTTATGGATTTGTCCAGATTTCTTGCTCTAAGAGGTTAAGAGGTATGGCAGCTTCTTTCGGTACTCATTATAATGCATGACAGTACATAATTGAAGCAAAGGACCATGGCTATTTTTGATCTGATAGGCCTTTAAAACATCAGCAAAACACAGAACAGTCTAAAAAAAATGGGAGGTCTGTAGTTTTTATTGCATCTTCATAAAGCAAATATTACACTGTGTACAGGGTGATTCATATATTTAGTTTTAAAAAGTACAGTAAGTAATTAGCTGCAAATGACTACATTCTGAGGACCTGGAGTTCATACATACAATCATAGTTTGGCCAGGGTGAGGGATTATAATTGCACTAGCTGGCTAGGATACACTTTTAACAACCGGCTGTTATCACTACAACACAAGAGCACTTGTCAGGTTAAGTAACTTACTCAGTCATACAGTAGAAACCATTCTATTTTATTATAAGTTCATAGGTGTTTACTAGACTAATGACCACAAGGGCCTTTTTAAGCCTAGCCATGCATCCCAAATCACTGACAAGTTCTGATACCCTTGATAAGTGTAAGCATGGGCCTGGGAGGTGAACAATTTACAAGTTACCTGTGTTCATTAGAGACATACAGGTTCATAGGTCAACAAACACATCTGCCATGTTTTGAACCCAGGCTCCTCTCACCTACAGCCCACTGCATTAACCCACCACACAGATCTTTATTTTATTTTGTTTATTTAGTTTAGAGTTTTCCGAATCACAGATAATTTCCTTATGAAATTATTTTTCTCTGTAATTGACAATTTTAATTCACACAATAAGCAAAATACTGAACATTTATGTAGCAAACTGCAAAGTAAGAGCAAGCAAAAATATGTATTTCATAATTTTTGCAATTTCCCACTGAACTTTTACATAATTATCTCTTCATTCTGCAAATAATTTATTAATTGTGGCTATTGTTTAAAAAGTTCCACAGCTTTCTATACCCTTAGCTAATAAATTTCTAATTTATGACAACTGAAGCAAGCACCTTGTTTTGAAATTCATCCAAGTTGTAAAAGTGTTGGCTTAAATAAAAAAAAAGTTCTGGAAACTGCTGACCCCTGCTATTTCAAGCATACTGTGTCAGAAGTGAGTCTTCACTCATTTTTTTTTTCTATTTGCTGTTCAAAGTGTTTGAGCTTATGAGCCTTCCCTTGTTTTTCTACATCTTAGAGTTACCTTCAGTCAGATACCTTTCAGAAGGTAACATATGTATTTGTATCCACATGCTATACTGGTACTTTGAGAATTCAGTTAAGAGGTCAGGGGACAAGCATCTGCAAGTATCTGTGGTTGTGACTACATTCTGGTGAGAAATGGTATCTAAAAGAGACAAATGCAAGAGGGTCAAATATGCTATGGTCAAAAACACAAAACCCTGTAACATGCAGGTGCTCCCTGGGATGTGCTGCAGAGAAACAACAAGGACTCAGCAATGAAGAGCAGCCATAGCTAGGGATCATCACCCAGTTCACGTCCTGTAACAGAAGTGTGCACCACAGTGGTCTGGGTTCCCATGTGCTGCAGCTCCTTAGCTTCAATAGTGCATGTCATCAACATATGAGAGGCAAAAGCACATTGCCAGTCCCTTCATAGACTGCATCCCTACTGTCTCCACATATACTGCACAGACTACTATGTTGCACTGTATGTATCTGCACTAGTCTCCTGTACAGATGACCCTCATAGTCCCCCACTGTAGGGCATCCCTTTGGTTGTTACAGCAATGGCTTCATATGCATTACAAATCAATAGATGTCCCTGAAATGTTAATTGTTTATTTGGCAGTTTATTTGTTTTTCTTGATCAGGAGAGTCCAACTGGACGGTGTTCATTTTCAGTGGATGATCAAGGGGAAAAGTTCCAGAAAATCAAATGAATACATAATTAGTAAAATTTTTGCAGTAAAGTTTAAAAGTAGATTCAACATTTTATATAAGCATAAGAGTTATGTGCTACTTCGACATGCTTCCTCCATGAACACTGCATTCATTTCAACAGTTAGCGCAATTTTCACTGAGATAACATCCCTGACCAGAAATACTTATGACCACATATCTCTCAGCTTCCCAGCTGGAATATAGTATGTTGGTTTAATACCCTTCTTCTATCTATAGCTTTAAAGTGTGCTTCTTACTAACTACATAGCAGACTCTTATCAGTACAGTGGCATACAGGGATAAAGCTCTGACTGCGTCACAGGTAGCCGCAGGTCTAATTAGCAGCTCAGACATATGAAGTGCTGGCAGGGAGGATGGACACACCCATCTTGGGTGGAAGGATGGAAGGGTTTGTGCTCAGCAAAAACATCATGACTGAAATTCCCTGGCAGAGACCAGGGAACCAGCCATTAAGTGCTGACTGAAAGCAGGAGGGACATCTTGCTGACATCAACCCCTTAATGGAGAGTCCAACACTAAAGCCCCTTGGATGTCCCCTTTTCAGGGTGTTACTGGCAATGTACAGGTGTGGAGATGAAAGAGAAAAATACTTGCACAGTAGTCCTTGTTGGGCCCTGCTCTAGTTCAGAGCAAATATAGTGTTTCAGGAGGGGTAGGTAGAGCTGGTAATCCAGGACAGGTGTTGGAGTCGTTGATGAACAGCTGTGTGGGGAAAAAACTAAAGCAAAATAATACATTTAAACAAACTCACAAAATAGCACCTCTTCTTTTGCAAGAACAGATTTCATAATTATAACTTTGCAACTTTCGTTTTTTTTTTTACAAAAAATATTTCAGACAACACCTAACAAGTGTGTAAATAGTTTGTTACAACAAGGGTGTCTGTATCCTTGAGCCATAGACTGTTACATCAAAACCAATTCTGGAAACAAGTTCTGTCATTCCATTAACTATTTCTGTCACATCAGCTTTTTACCCAGCACATTTAAGTTCCATATTTAAAGGATACAGGGTAAAGGTGCAAGTGATCTTGCCCTTAATAACTTTTAAGCATTGTGTGCATAAATGTTGTTTCTATTGAAAAACAATAATTCTCAATTTTTTTAATTTTTGGATAATAAATAATAATCAGTCTGGATCTAATCTCTTAGATCTTGAAACTGGAATGTTCCCTAAGATACACTGGTACTTTTAAATATATTTATACACACACACACACACACACACACACACACACACACACATATATATATATATAGATATGTGTGTGTGTGTGTGTGTGTGTGTGTGTGTGTATATATATATATATATATATATATATATATATA
>NC_056741.1:1291481237-1291536237 GCF_019279795.1 Protopterus annectens | reverse complement strand
AGTATGAGGATAAAATAAAAGGGTTCTCTCTCCTAATTGGGTCTTGCTCAAACTTACTATTGTGTTGAGTTTAATTTTTCTTTTGACCAATGTTGCCTCTGTACTGTGATTTTTACGTGTCTTTTTATATATTGTAAACTTTGTCACTGTTCATGCTTGGAGCTTTTCTCCCCGGGCCTCTACTGAAAATGGACATATATCCAGTTAGACTAGCCTGGTCAAACAAATGTAAAATAAATAAATAAAAAAATAAAAAATATATGTTCAAAACAGTTTATCACTGCTTTCGAATTGCATATGGCAAAAATAGAATTTTATTTGTATATTGCCGAAATAAACTTTAAATTGTATACATCAAGAACAGACATCCTTACTGTGCTTTAAATGTACTTAATACCAGTATAGCAAATACCAGTATAGCAGATGTGCACAATCCAGTCCAATCAACCACCTTTATAATACCGCCTTTATAAAAAGTATATGATTCAAATCCTCAATCCCTCTCAGTTTCTTAATCAGTGTAGTAGTTTTTTCATATATTTTAGTAGCCTTAGGTAGTGATGAATGTACCCATTCCACCATTCCAAGCTTAATCCCTACCATAGGATGACATAATAATAATAATTTATTTATTTGGTACTTCCTTTTTAAAGTGGCACCAGCAATAGCATCTGTAGTTGCCACAATAAGGAAGTACCATGATCATTATACTGGACCATGTAATATACAAAGGTCAGTTCTGTATTTTTAGCACCCATACTGACATTGATGCCTGGTTTATACATTGCTTTCAAAGCTCCCTTTGTGCTGTACAGGAAGGGTGACAGACAGAATTTTGCATGGTTTTAGCTAAACCCACACACTTTTTCTGATTGGGAGGTGTTTCTATGTATTTAATGATGTTTTTAATGAAGACAGCAGTTTGCAAAGAAATAAATTAGTCAAAGTTCACTGCTTATTTCGTGTTCGTAATAAGCTTCCAAAAGCATCTCTTTGGAGTCCACTGTTAATATGTCTGTCACACAGTTTGTAGTAGCTTAAGCTTACTTGTGTGAACAGGCGAGTTGCATGCAAGAACTTAAACAAGTTCTGTCAACCATGGTTGTGTAGGACAAGGGCATAGCTAGCATACTCCGTGCACTCAGATGAGCACATTTTTTTATACATCTCTCAGAAACTTAAGACTCAAAAGAGCACAGAGCACAGAATGTTCACAACTGTCTACAACCACTGTATAGGACTATACAAAACAAAGCGTTAGTGTTTTGATGTTCATTCTACTTCGGTTTTAAGGTTGCTATAATAAGGAAGTAAAGGAAGTACCATTTATTTATTTATTTATTGACATCTGATTACCAAGAAAGACCAACTGGGTAGAAGCCCATTTTCAGGGGAGGCCTGGGGAGAAAAGCTCCAAATTATTACATTATAACAACAACAATTTTACAGTCTTCTAAAATGAAACAAAACATGTGCAGTTTAAATAATTATAACAAATTAGTGATAATATAAAAACATTGGTTAAGAATCATTACAAGTTGTATGATGATGATTTAACATTGATAGAAATTTTAGACAGTTTGTAGAAATATTAAAGGTAAGTTAGTCTAATACAAATAGGAATTTCAGCATGAAGTGAGGGAAAACAGGCTTATAGAATATTTAGAATGAAAGTTACAGAAGAGAATTTGCTAAAAGTAAGAAGTAAGTGAAGAAGGGAGAGTACGGAGGTATAAGGAATGAAAAGGTACTTGTTCACATTTAGGGATATAGTTCATCCTGGGTTTGAGCAAGAACAGAGCCAGATTTTAACTAGGAAGTCTTTCAGAGTGATTTTGAAAGATGGGAGGGAGGGTATTGACCTGATGGATACAGGTAAAAGTTCCAGGCCTTAGCAACCTTGTACAAATACAGATAGCACCCAGCAGATTTGATAGGTTTGTAGACAGACAGGAGATCATGGTCACTGGATTGCAATGATTATTATTATTATTATTATTATTATTATTATTATTACAATAAAAAAATATGTTGGCTAAACAGGCTAGAGCACTAACCCACATGGACCCATATCAGGCCCAGCCCAGAAGCACTGTTTGCTTAAGTAAGTTGCTCAGGGTCATACAGTAAGCAAATGGAGGCTGTGGAAATGAGATACAGACTGCTGCAATATACTGGGAAATCAGCCATAGTCTTGATAAGTTCATAAGTAGTAACTAGGCTTGTAGTCCAGGGGAACATTGAGGATCCTAGCTCAAATTCCCAGTTGCCCCTAAGCAGTGTATGGTTAAGTGACTTGCTCAAGGACACACATAAGGCAAATGAGGACTGAGGGAATAAACCATGAACCACGGAAACTACAGTTCACAGCTTCAACCTTCTGCACCAACTGCCAGACAAAAGAATAGTCCTTTCCCACACCAAGAGTTACACCTGGGCAGCTTATATGAAAACCAAAAAATCTTATTTGCTAGCTCATATGGGAAAAGCAGCCAGACTATCAGGTATAAATAAACTTCCATGCTCTTTTTAGTATATGTCATGGGATCTTTTACATCCGCTGGAACTGCACCAACTCACACAGTTTTAATGAAGTATTACCAAGAAAGGTAATGTTATTAAGCTTTTAGATTACACTTTCATTAATTATAACCCCACAGGCACAAGCCTGGCAAAACTGTACATTCATGTTTTAATAAATTGTAGTGAAGTACACGTTAAATATATTACTGAATACAATTTACTTCTTTGAAGACCAGTTCTGTAAAGCCCATTTGATCAAGAGAGGCAAATTAAATGGTCAAGTTTACAAAGTTTTTTTTTTCTGTATTAGACAAAGGCCCTCATAACACCCATGCAGACAGCTACACCCCTGCACCCTGCAAACACTATAACTAACTCTAAGATCACCAAAGCTCAAAGCAACTTCAGTAGGTTTGATGATGACTTGTCCATTCAGTTTGTTAGTTTTGATTGAATGGGCTTCACTGAATTGATATTCTTTGGACTGGCAGATTACCCCCTTTGCCATCTGTATTTCATTTTGCTTTGACAAATTCTACATCATCTGTCAGTGAGAAGCATCTAGCAGTTACAGTCCTTACTTCTTTGAAAACATCCACCTTGATGTGCCTTCCAGTATCAGATCCAGTCATTCTTAGAATTCTTAGTATGCGAGTCAGTTGCACATTCCATACATGGTTATTCTTTATGTTTCATTTTGAAAATGTATACCGTTTTAGACAACAGTTCTAATATCGAAGATGTAACATTTCAGACATCTTTTCTGTATAAATTTCCATCAGTCTAATCATTTATATCACAGGATGGCAATCCCTGTTCAAAATAACTTCTTCAATTCTTAACAGTAAATTAGTTACTTATAGAACTGGGACTCATAAAATTTCCACTTATTTAACTTACTAATGTTTTTTTTTTGCCTGTTCACGAGTTGATTTTAACAAATTCCTCATCCATTCATAAGCTGGTAACTTTTCTGTATACTCTGGTTTAATACGTGATGGAGACAAGCTTTAACTCTCCTGTCATGTCAAGGTTTTTCACTTAAACTGTATCAATGAGATTCTGTTGTCCTGATTCAAAATTCCGTGATTTGGAGGAACATACACCACTGGACATGTTTCCTTCTTCTGTAGGGAGTACATATCTTTTAATTCTTCTACTATTTATTGCCTTGTGTCCCACAGAGGTTCCATCTCATATTGTACGTGTCCTAATAGCTTAAACATGCATCTTAAACATTCAGGTTTAATCCCAACTTGACTTGTATCAGTGCATTAAGTTTAACGTGTATATATCCTCCTATGTTATGGCTGTGACAGTCTCCCTCTGTATACACCCACTGGAATCAGAAGTCCATTTAAATAAACTTCTTTCTGAAGCATTAATTGGATAGTATAATGCCTTCCTCCAAACTATTGCATGTAGAGTGCATAAAATTATGTTGCAGTTTTAACCATTAATCCATACATTTTATTTGCTGCATTTAAGGTATCTTCTGGATCTACCAGCTTCATCTTGTAATGTTCCCCTGAACACAATCATCATTTTATGCATGTCTGTTGATTTGTTTACAGTCTATAGATACCCAATTACAGCACCCCAAAAACCATATCTTCTCTTCTTCTTCTTCTTTCAGCTTTTCCTGGCTATGGGTCACCACAGCGGATCACCTGTCCGCTGATGATTGGCAGTGGATTTGTTATGGTGTTGAGTTGCCAGCCCGACACCCAACCTTCCACAGAAGGCACACACACACATGCACTCAGACCTAGGGCCAATTTAGAGTGTCCAATCCATATAAGTCCTTTAAACTGTCCTTAATTATGGTTCAGAATTTTATTCCATTTTTCCTGAAATTTACTTTTTTTTTTTTAGAAAAGATGATGGATTGCACTCAATGAATAATGCAATCATTATTACTATTACTTCAGAAAATACATCTTAATTCTCAACCTTTTATTCTGTCAATGTTCCAAGTTATTAGTGTTATTATTTAAAACGTGTCTCTGATTTGATGTCTTAGAGCCTAATTATTTTGGCTTTGCCTCTAACTCTGGAATTAAAAAGTTTGAGAATTATTCATCATATTAAAAATATGTTTTAAGTTAAAATTAACCATTTTAGTATAAATTTAATTACATGCAGGTTTAGTTTTCTTCATAAAGAAAGTTGTAATCTGTATCACTCCATTTTTCAATGATTATACAAATAAAGATTCTCAATTATTTTTGAATGATTGACTATGGGACCTTTCACTGCTTACCTGCATCCTTTATGTAAATGATATTGTCATTACACATTCTGGTCCTGATGCAAATACCATCACCAAGGACTTACAACAGGACTTTATGTACCTCTGGAACTTACACTGGAATCTGGCTACCTGTGTAAACCTGCTTTATAGATAGGCCTTACACTGGAGTAAGTCACTTACACTAAGAGCAAGTATTTTGGAATATGGACCAGTATCAGATACACTGGAGGTTTAGCTCAGTTTAAACAGAAACTAAGAGATCATATCCTCAAGGAGAATATCTATACTCGTTTTACAAATGCTGGTGAAGTAACATACAACTGTGCTTCAGGTCTATATGTACTTGCAGCCATGAATTATAGCTAATCCTACTAAGAGTATCCTTTATTGCACACTGCTGCCAACATTATCGGCAGTCATTCACAACGTTTTGTAAAACTGTACTTTGCGTTTGAATTTTGGAAATAATGACTTTGTTGCTCTCCTTTAGCTAGTGTTTCAATATATGTATACAACTTAAATGTACATAACATATTGGCTACATGTTCAGGCCTTATTACTGATTCAATTTATATTTTTGATATGATTGTTTATGTTTTTCAAATTCAGTTTGCATTCTTTGCTATGATTGTTTTTGTTGTCTTTGCCTTCTTGGCCAGTGAGTTGCATCTGAAAAGAGTCTATGGACCAGTTCACTTAACAGGGTAAAAGATATAATAAATAAATCAAAGTCCTGATGAGGTTAGTGTAATGCACGTCTCATATGTCTGAATTATCAGTTCTTCTGTTTCATATAAAACCAGTGCTTGTTTATATGATTATCTTCATTTTCACAAGTTTACACATTTATGTGATACCTGTTAAATGATTTTAACTAGCAGTCCCTTAATAACTTGAAACTGTTTACACAAACAGGTTTGTATTTACATATAACCAATACAAATCTTTGTGCTCAGTTATTTGTGTCTGTCTTATCTGATGAAGAAAGATGCCTCAAGCATTTCTTTAAAATACAAAACAAATTATTGGTCAGCTCCACTTCTTACATTTTAATAGACTTCCACTGATTAATGTTATCACTGCGCACCACTTTAATAATCCTTTCTACTGAAATTGGTATCCCCACTTTTTATCTTCTCTGTTATTTGCACAGGTGGCCTAAAAATGACAGTGTACATTTGTCATATATTCCAAAGTTCTGAATCATGATTTTTGTCCTTGATATGGGGCTCTAGTTATCTGAATCTTCTTGGCTGGTTAAATGGACAAACTGAGTGTTACACTTAGTTATGCCACATAACACTTAACAAAAATGTTTTAAGTACCTTGGGAAAGGTATCACTCTTGGTCACATTAAAGTTATGCAATGTAGCACTTATAAATACAAGTTATGTACTTTTAGATAGGTGTCTTTATCTGACAGTTTAAAGCTTCCTGGAGATCAGACAGTAATCCAGTCTTTGTGCACCTTCTGTCCAGCAGCTTCCATACATGGAGCTAGTTATGGAATGCATGTTGCCTCACAAGTGCATTAAAATGCTAATATTTTATTAAAATGCTAATTTTTTTTGAAAACTAATATTTTCTTTGTTCCAAATCCAACTCTTGTAGGCTTTCCTTTAAGGTATACCTTGCTGTCTATGCCATTCCCAAGACCTCAGGTGATGGGGTGCTTCAAATCTGTGGCTGCATAGGGTTTTAATAACTTCATTTACAGAGTCCCTTGATCTGAATGACTTTCTTGTGGCATTCTTCAACAGCTCAACAGTTCTATAACATTTTTTGTAGTTGTTTTATGAGAAGAGAAGGAAGGTTAGTGGACATGTACAAATACTTGAGAAGAGATGCAAAGAGATACACTGAAGCAATAAAGAGTCAATAAATGAGGATGAGACGGGCAGTTCAGTAGAAACAGCTCACTATATGAGTTAGTACAGCACCTATAGCATCTATATCATTCTGTTGAATGTACTAAAAGCAAATACCTCTTCGTTGAACTTTATCTGTCAAAACTTAATCCATCGAACGATTATTTCAGCGAACATTTATCTGGGGAGAAAAACTATTTGGCCATCATTGGCAGTTTTCCTTTTCCCCACTGTAGTGCAATCTTGGAGTTGGTATATTTAGTTAGAGGGGGGTGGGGGGTGAGTCCCCCACCTGGCTGATTTTTAAATTATGTGTTTTTTGTGATGGTCGGTAGGTTGGCTAAGCAACCTTCCTTCTTTGATTACATGATTGTTCGATATCTCTTACAGGATAGGCTACATAACTGTCTGCATTTTTTGGGGGAATTCTGAGAGTAAACTGCTGAGTAAAGCTGTGACATGTTTCATTTTACAAAGGGGTTTTGGACTATGTAGGGTATAGTTATTTGAAATATGAAAGAAAATGGCTTTGAGATGGTGAAACAGTTGTACATTGAAAATCATTACAAGTAGTTTGATGTTATTTTCATAATTAATGATTTATTCAATTACCTTTTTGTCATATTTGCACTTTTGGGCAATCTGTTTTATCTACAAAGTTATTTTGTTTCAATATGTAAGCTTAAGCATTTAAATATCTAAAATTGGCAAATGCATAAAACTGAATCTCTAAAATGGAGTCCAGTATGTATGGCAATACAGGTGTAGTTAAAAGTGAGGAAATGAGGAAGGGGCGGATATGTGCCTGTGATAAGGAGCTGATCCAAAGTATTTCAGAACATTTTGGAGATTTTGGAGAATTATTTTCTGTTGGTCTAGAAGACAGCTAAAGCCTGTAGAGCAATACTGACATGTCTGGTTTCAGATTTATTCATATTTCTCAATCAGCAGAGTCGCTGTGATGTTCATCGTGCATACAGCTGCAGTAATCACAGATGGGTTCTCTGTCATCAGGCGGTCCCTCGGTCGGCCGAATTCCAAAGTCTAGGTCCGGCATCGGTTGTTGTCGCTTTCTTTCCTGACGTCAGTGCGACAGGGGTATATAAGACACAGCCGACGCCATATTCTCCAGTCTTTTTTGCCGCGCGGTGCCCGAAGCAGAAGCAGTTCGCAAGTGCTGGTCGGCCAGCTCCTGAATTTACGAAAAATTGGAAATCGAAGTCTTCTTTAAAGCTAAGTACCCCGTTGGGGAAACTTTTCTTGCCTCAGACTGATGTCAGAAAAAGTTAATAATTGTATTTCTTTTGGGAAGCAAATACCACATAAGGATTTCCATTCCCTCTGCATACCTTGTTTAGGCCCAGACCACGATGTCTCAGGCTGACGCTTTTGCGCTACTTTCAATAAACGCACTATTAAGCGTCGGGCGGAGTTCGCCCAACACCTTTTTGGTAAAGCCTTTGATTATAAAATGTCATCGGAGACTCCGACTACTGTTTTGTCCAAAAAACGCAAGGACAAGAACCGACACGCGAGGTCCGCGGTCTCCACCGACACCACGCCAAAACCGGCTACACGTGGTCCGGTTCTCAGCGAGATGCCTATGCAGTCCCTGACTACCGATGACACTTCTTTGGCAGTGTCTTCTGTAACCGAGACCGCAGGTGCCTCGGCCCTTACCCAGACTACAACCACCGAAGCCACTGTGAGCGTTGAGCCTCCTAATGTGGACAGGTCCACTTCCACCCATGGTGTCTTTAGACCCTCATCTTCCTTTTCCATTAAGGCCTTTTCTAAGTCCAAATCAGCCAGGCATCCCAAGAGGCCTGTTGCACAGGACCCATCCCCAGGCCCCATGCCTAAAAAGCAGATGCTTAAAATGGCTGAGGATTTAATTACTCTTATCAGGGGTTCCCAACCCCCTCCAGACAAGAGACCCAGAGTGGAGGAAGATTCTCCCTCTTCTGATCAGGGCTCCATTTTTTCAGAACATTCTGAAGTAGAGGAACATTCTTACTCTCCTTTTGAAGACTCTGATGCAGAGCAGTCCATTCCTTCTGTATCTCCTCCAGAGGATTTTTCTTTTGGGGAAACCTTGCACACCTTGAGGGAACACTTCCATTGGGAAGGCCAAGACTTTTCTGATTCCAAGAAAAGACTTAGGGAATTTCTTTTGTTACCTCAACACAGACCTCTGGTGATACCTCCTGTCTTGGATATACTTGATGATGTTTATGCGGAGGCTTGCCTTAATCCGGATTCCCTGCCTCCTGCCCCAGTCAAGCCTGATAGGTACTACAGAGTTCCTAACTCACACCATTTTCTTTACAAAAGCCATAATGCTGACCCTGAAACCATTTCACAAGGTCCCAAGGGAATGAAGGCCTCTACTGCTAAGAATCCACTACCTTCCGAAAGAGAGTCAAGATCCTTAGAAAGGTGGGGAAAAAAGGTATATACCTCGACCACCCTAGCCATGAGGGCCTTAAATTGTCAGTTTCATATGCTTAAATATCAGCAGTTTCTGTTATCACAATTAAGAAATAAAATGTCTCAACCTGAACAACCAGATTTGAAGGAGTTGCAGGATATGATGCATAGTGCAGAACAAGTGGGTAAACACACCTTACAATGTGGCTATGATGCCCTAGAGGCCTCAAGTAGAGCTGCTGTTACAGGAACAGTCATTCATAGACATGCCTGGCTTAGGGAACAAATCTTGCCTGATCATGTGAAAGCTAAACTACTAGATGCTCCTTTACAAAAGGATGTGCTATTTGGTACTAATGCTGAGGAGATACTATGGAAAATGGAAGAAAAAGCCAAATCTATGCAAACTGTCTAAGCTTTTCTACAGGTTCAACCACCACGTTTTAGCAGAAATTGGCCTTCAAAAAACTGGTCCTTTCCAGCCATGGACAAGCCCCAAAGAGGTAGATACAGGCGCTCAAGGGGCAGAGGACAATCACAAGGATCATATAGAGGCAGGCAATGGCAAACTCCAGCACCAAGAGGTGGCGAAGACAGTGCACAACAATACAGGAAACAAACCCAATGACTTCCTCCTTTCCATGCCAAGCAAGTCTCAGCTGGCAGCACCCTTGGGAGGAAAGCTGGCATTATTTACAAGAAATTGGCATATTGTCACAACAGACAAATGGATCCTGGACGTTATAAACAGAGGCTACAGATTTCATTTTCACACTCTTCCAAAATGAGAGGCATGCCAAACCTGCCACACAATCAAAGGGCAGAGGCACAACTACAAATTTCAAAGCTCATAGACATGAAAGCTATTCAAGAGGTACCAACTCACGAACAAGGTCAAGGTTTTTATTCCAGGCTATTTCTGGTACCAAGGAAAGGAACCGACTGGAGACCCATTTTGGACTTATCCATCCTAAACACATTCTTACTAGTACCAAAATTCAAGATGCTCACATTACAGCAGCTTCTTCCCATGCTGGGCAAGGAGTTTTGGCTGGTAACGTTGGACCTCAAGGAGGCATACCTGCATGTCCCAATCAGACAAAGCTGCAGAAGATACCTCAGATTTCTTGCAGGTTCAATTCACTATCAATTCTCTGCATTGCCCTTTGGCTTATCTACTGCACCCAGAGTATTCACGAAATGCCTGGCATCAGTAATTGCCTACTGCAGACTTCAAGGGATACAAATTTACCCTTATTTGGACAACTGCCTGATCCAAGCGGACAGCAAGCACATACTTCTGGAGCATCTGGCTTATGTAATACGGATACTGAATTCCTGGGATACACAGTCAACAAAGAGAAATCCAGGCTAACACCAACTTGGACACAAACACCCAGATGGCCTATCTTACGCCAGAAAAACAAGGGCAACTAACTCAGTACTTCAAAATACTAGCAAATTGTACCAGGCTTACTGCAAGGAAAATCCTGCAGGCTCTGGGCTTCATGGCATCTTGCATTCTTTTAATCCCATGTGCAAAGTTGCATATGAGGAAACTTCAATGGTACCTAAAAAACCTATGGTCTCAACACAGCCACAGTTTGGAAACAATAATACCAATAATTCCATGTTTGCAAAAGGAATTTCTATGGTGGGCCCAAGCATGTCAAACAAACACAGGTCTCCCATTCTGCAAGCCTCAAGCAAATCAAGTCATCACGACAGATGCCTCAGACTATGCCTGGGGGGTGCACATGACAGACAGGTGCATTCAGGGCAAATGGTCCCAAAAGGAAAAGCACCTTCACATCAACCAGAAAGAAATGCTAGCAGTGATAAATGCAATTACAGCTTTCAAGGACCTTCTGCATCCAGGACAATTATTGATAAGAACAGACAATACCACAGTAATGTGGTACATAAACAAACAAGGAGGAACACATTCGTACCCCCTGTGCAGACTAGCCATGACACTTTGGAACTTGGCTCTGGAATGGCAAATCGAACTTCAGGCACAGTACTTGCTAGGTTTGGAAAACACGCTGGCAGACAATCTAAACAGAAATATGACAGATCCACATGAATGGAAGTTGCATCCTCAAGTGTTTACAAAGATAATCCAAGCGTGGGGGAGGCCAGACATAGATCTCTTCGCCTCCCACAGGAATCATCAATTGGAAAAGTTCTGCTCAAGGACCTTTCATCCAAAGGCCTGGAGAGTGGACGCCCTTTCGTTCAGTTGGGCAGCATGGACAGTTTATGCCTTCCCACCTCTGCCTCTTCTGCCCAAGGTACTCTTGAAAGCAAGAGCAGACAGACCGAAGATGATACTGATTGCTCCAGACTGGCCAAGACATCGCTGGTACCCTCTCCTGAGGAGCCTAACACATACTCCTCCCTGGTCTTTACCTCTAATGCCTCTTCTGCTGACTCAGCACAACTACAAAACTCTTCACAGTCAGCTGAAAACACTCAATCTCGCTGCATGGAAAATTCCTTAACACCACAACAGACCCTACTCCCCAAAGAGGTGCAGGATGTCATTTTGGAGGCCAGAAGGCCATCTACTAGAAAGGCTTACTCCGCAAAATGGAAACGGTTTTGCTCTTGGAATGAGAAAAAAGGCCAGGACCCTAGAAAACTGAATTTGCCTCAGGTATTACAGTATCTAGCTGAGCTGCTGAACAGTGGACTTTTTTTTTCCTCCATAAAAATCCATGCCTCAGCCATTTCTGCAGAATTCAACACGGATCCACCCTTATTCTCTCACCCACTCTTAAGACAGTTCCTCAGAGGGGCTAAGAACATAAGACCACCAAGGAAACAACCAATTCCAGCCTGGGATCTTAATTACATTCTAGAAAAATTTGCATTGCCTCCCTTTGAACCAGCTGCCTCAACAGATTTGCAATATTTGTCCTGGAAAACAGCCTTCCTTCTGGCCATTACCTCAGCTCGTAGAGTTTCGGAACTACAAGCCCTCATGGCTGTGCAGCCCTTTCTCATCTTCCATCAGGACAGGGTTTCCCTTCGTACCAATCCGTCATTTATGCCTAAAGTGTTATCCAGGGTAGCTTTAAATCAAGCCATACACTTACCTACCTTTTACCCCAATCCTCAAAACAAAGGGGAAAGGCTGCTACACTCCTTAGACATCCATAGACAGCTACGTTATTATTTGGACAGAACAAAGCCTTTCAGGAAATCAGAACAACTTTTTGTGTCCTATGCTGTAGGAGCTCAAGGGAAGCCAGTTACCAAACAGACAATTTCCAAATGGATAGGCCACTGCATACGGTTTTGTTACACCTATCATGGAAAATCTGTCCCTTCAGGCATCAGATCCCATTCCACCAGGGCCACAGCTACCTCTACAGCCTTCCTCAGAGGAGTTCCTACCAAAGACATTTTGGAGGCAGTCACTTGGAGTTCTGTGCATACCTTCACAAAACACTACCACCTGCCTTTATATTCCAAAACTAGAGCAGGCTTTGCCACTGCTGTGTTGCAGGGCATTCTGGCTCATACCAGTTCCACTTAGTGCCTACCACCCTGTGCGGAGCTTTGGGATTCTACCCATCTGTGATTACTGCAGCTGTATGCACGATGACCATAGTACAGTTTTGTACCTACCATAAATGTAGATGTTCGAGTGCTAATACAGCTGCAGTCCAGGTTTCCCTCCCTCCTTCCCCTCTTGTTAAAGGCCTAGTGGCTAACACCTCCTCATACAACCTGATTGGGTTATCCTTCTATGGTGTATTTGCTTGCAACTACTGATTTTTGATTATATTGCATTGCTTGACTATATATATATATATATATATATATATATATATATATATATATATATATATATATATATATGTAATTTATGTATTGCCTTCCTTCTGGGGGCACCTGACATCTGAGGCAAGAAAGACTGAAGAATATGGCGTCGGCTGTGTCTTATATACCCCTGTCGCACTGACGTCATGAAAGAAAGCGACAACAACCGACGCCGGACCTAGACTTTGGAATTCGGCCGACCGAGGGACCGCCTGACGGCAGAGAACCCATCTGTGATTACTGCAGCTGTATTAGCACTCGAACATCTACATTTATGGTAGGTACAAAACTGTACTTTTTATAGAGCTTATCGATAGTGCAGGATAACTCTGCTCATTCTTTCACAGTTTTAGTCAATGCATGCAGGTCTCCTACCCCAAAGAGCTTGATCCCATGGTGGAATTAAGGAAGTGCAAAACCACTTTAGGAAATGAAGCATGGAAGTTAGGGAAAACACAGACATGGGTAACAGAGAGGATCGATGTGAATAAAAACGTACTTTCCTGTGTACACAATGAAGGATTTGCATGTCAGGTAAGGAGCAGATGAGGTTAGATCTGTGAAAAAATAGCAACACCACCAGCTCCTTTATGCTTCCTATTATAACACAGGATGCCATACCTTGATGGAGCAATGTCTGAGTCTGCAATATCATACATGAGCAAGGGTTCGGGCAAAGCGATAATGACTAGAAGGTAAAATGTGATCCAACTTTCCATAAAAAGCATGTTTCTTTTTTCTGATATTGCTTACATTAATACGTACCAGTTTAAGACCTCTCAAAATTGGCCACATATTGTTAACAGAGTCAAAAGTAATGTAGTACATGAAACACCATAATTATGTTCCAAAACTAGGAAAAAGGCACAATTGTAAGAACCTTTCTCATGTAGGAAAAGTGCTTAACAAAGTTTTGTTAAACGCCTTTCACTGCTGTTACACTCTAGTCTCACACTAGGGTATAAACAGCAGGCACCAGAAAATAACATTAGGAAGATGAAGCAGCTTTAAAAGATGCAATACATTTTGTGCTGCCACTATTTTGTGTGTGTGTGTGTTGCAGCACAAAGTGTCCTGCAGCTTTTGAACGCTATTAAAAGAACAGAGATGCATTTTCCTTTGGGTCGCCGTCTGTGAGGCAGCAGTAACACTTTACATTCCTATACTTTTTTCTCTCCTTATCTTGCAGTACATTGGAGTAGCTAAAGAATAATGTATTATTAATGTATTAGAAAAAATTTTGCAGCAGCAATACAAGTATTATAGCTTTCAGAACTGTAAAACAATGCCCCTACATTTTTTTTCCTCTCTTAGTACATGGAACAGGCAAAATTCCATGTACTACAGTGAATTATGATTGTGAACCTCTGATTATAACCAAGTAGTTATATGTTCTTAATATGGATGTCAAGAATTTGCTGTACCAGACTTAATGCTGTCCTCTTCTTAAGGTGAATTTCTTGACATCCATTTCTCAAGCAGATAACAATTTGGTTATTAGCAAATACTGAATTATAATCATCTGTATTATTTTCATTTCCATAGCACAAAGGGATGAAACTCTGACTGTGACCTAGATGAACCACGATCAACTAGTAACCCAAGTTCTGAAGTAGCCAATGGTGAAAGATGGAATGGAGTGCTCATTGGTGGCTCACATATCCTAGGGAGAATAAGGCAGTCCTGTTAGCTGCAGTTCCAGCAACACTTGGACAGAGAGGACATGGTATGCAACATATGAGCTATGGATGTCTACTTAACTCTGCTAGCTCTTTCTGCACAGAATACTTCATGGTCCATTAGTGGTAATGTGAACACTAATAGAGCAGACTATAGTAGGGCCATGCATCTATAAGTGCATAAGTCAGCCACTGGGGAGGACACAATGTCAAGAAAAACAGAAAAACAAACTTGTATGGCTCCCAGAATGATAGTTGCACTGTAACTGACTTTAACTGTGGTGACAGGGGACAATGGGAAAAGCCATGGCAGTGGCAAGATGGTTAGCAGGCAGTGGGGACAAAAAGATTAAAAATTATAATAATTATGCTGATGCATGGATCCTTTGTGATATTTCTAGACAGTAAAATAAGTGCTGAAAATAATGCAAAAATATGCAAAAAATATGTGAATGCTATTTTTAAATATCTCTTAATAGGGGTTGTCTACCAGAGGATGAATGGCACTTTACTTCTTCTTTGTGCTTGAACCATAATAAAGCACACATTTAACATATACTATAGGCAGAATTTGAAATTTATATTGATAGTAGAGTTTTCTGTACTTTGAAGACAGAACGCTGTCAACATATGCTGCAATAAATGCACTAGCGGCAGCCAGCATGCATGTGAGCATCAACGCATTAATTCTGTATGTATGAGACAGGCTTATATCATGGCTTTTAATGGCTGACTCTTATGTGGGAATTTCCAATTGATTGATCGGTTAAGGGGTGAGGTCAAAATCAGTTTATGAGGCATAATAGCTTAGGGTGAGAGGATGGCTAGGCCCAGCTAGAAGGAACGACCATCCATTTTCTCACATTGGGTCACATAGAGCACACACAACAGTTTTAATGACACTAGTAAGAGCTAGAGGGCATATGGCATCTGTTGGGCAGTAATGTGTGCGATGTTCGAACAATGAAAAAGAGCTGCTAGCAATGGGAGTAAAGGGATCTAACCAAGGGAAATGCAACTTTGAATAGCCATTCAATGAAATGTCATTGAACCCCTGCATAATCGTTCCTCAAAAATCACTTGCTTACTCATCTTAGAGCAAAAGCAGTAGTAACCTGAGAATGTCAGGCACTGCTTCGGGGAGTTTCTCCTTTCCCTAATGTTGTCCAACCTTGGAGTTGGTGTATATACAGTATGTGCATATGTACACTTGAAACTACTTCTAAGGCTCGACGTTTTAAAAACTTCGAACTTCATTGACCCGTGCAGGGTAGCACAGGGCAGCCTGACAGATATGTTTATTCCTTTTATCAGATTTGCAAGGAGAGTCACAACAATGTGTAACTTTAAGGGAGAATGACAGTGCAGTAGACAATTGCCTTGCTGTAAAGCTGAGATGGGTTCATGCATTACTTTGTTAATAAAGATGGATTTTATCTCACCAAAAGACTTGTAGAAACACTGGCCATACAAACACATGGAGATGCTCCCAATATGTTACTTGCAGTAGTCACTACATATAATTATGACCAAAGAAGATAGTTTTCACACTATAGAATATCAGCATTATTTGCAGCATGATTTTACAAAGCTAAAATTGTGACCTGAAAGGAGTAGTTTTGCTATATATACACATTGCGTGTTTCAAATTAAATTATGATAGGTATATACAGAGATTAGTAGTGGGAGGGGTTTAGTTGCCCTCGTTCCATTCTCATATTGTGTGGGAACTTGATACCAAGAATTCTGACTGTCTGAGCTGGTAGTTTGAGTTGTGTTAACAAGCAGCTTTGCATGTTGTTGTAAACCGCAGCTGCAATCCAGATTATATACTATGGCCGCCTGTTTTGCTAGTACAAGTGAACATTTACAAATGGATTTTTGAACACTTCCAAATGATTTTGTCAAAATAAATCTCCATTCAGATAGCATTATTTTCATTGGGTGCACAAAAGAAGATGATACAGATAATAATAGATCTGTACAGTTTTATTTTCAACTGTTGGATTGGAAAATTAGGTGATCATTTATGTAAGCACCTTATATAATTAATTATTAACGGCACAACCAGCTGGGGAGGGGATAGCCTACAGCTGGATTAAGGTTAAACTCTCAACCATCATTTGCCCTAAGTTCAACCCACCAAGCTCCTCCACAGGGAGTCACTGTTGGCATGTTGTGCCAGCAGTGATCCCGTCTTTGGGGTATTTTTCCCTTCTTTGAGTTGGTGTGATCATGACATTGGTACATACAAGTTCGGGGTGGGCTTGCCTCCCAACATCAGAAGGTTCAGGAGGCTTGTCCCAATAAAATACTTTAAAAAGTGTTTTTGGCTGCTTTTTTTGGATGGGAATTCCAATCATCTGCAACTTGAGATTCATCTAGTCATAGTGGAAGTGTCTGATATTTATGGGATTAAGCGGTCTGTGGGATTAAGGGGTATGGGATCATTGTATATGCTAGTGGGGGTTGGGGAGGCAGAGTGAACTAAATAATGTACTTATTTATTGTTTAGTTTTGGATGAAAGGAAAGTTAGTGTCTGTTATGCTATAAGTTTGGGGGCACATATAAGGGCAAACTCAGCTTAAATCTTAATGATTAGCATATGTTCCTGTTTATTCTGAATGATCAAATTAATTTTGTAGAATGGGCTACAGTCCAGGGTATAAATTATATGTTAGGACAATCAAAGAAAAGGATTAGGATGAGGCCATATAGCAGGACCAACACAGAAGTGGGGAGTGGTGGCCTTGTACCATGAAGGGTTCCAGTAGATGTATGACAAGAAAGATTTATGATAGGGGACACTACAGTGGAAGGAAGGGGTATTTACATGTACAGTGCTGTATATGGAGGTATTTACCCTTATAGTGTTATGCTAGAAATAACATTTCATTTTCACAATACTGAAACAAGAAATCTAGTCAACAATCCCGATTCACATTAATCAGTCTTTGCTCTTTGCTCTGATTATTTGTGTTAGGTAGCTGTCATCATAACATCTAATAATATGCTGTAACAGAAAGGGCTGTAATAGCCATGTACTGTGTGTGTGTGTGTGTGTGTGTGTGTGTGTGTGTGTGTGTGTGTGTGTGTGTGTGTGTGTGTGTGTGTGTGTATCATAATAAAAGGGGCTCCTTTGAACTGTATTGGTATTTGGAGCTTTTCTCCCTGGGCCTCCGCTGAAAATGGACCTGTGTCCAGTCGGACTTTCCCAGTAAACAAATGTAAAATAAAATAAAAAACCTATTATCATACTGTACAATTCAGACTCACCTTTTACATATCAAACTTATGATGATATACATAATCTAGCAGGTGAAGTATTTGCAGATTAGAGTGAGAATAATACTTAAATGCTGACTGAATGCATGATTCACTAACATTTGGGTACTAAATGAATACAGTACAAACATGCATAAATCTTCATCTCACTACAGCTACTCAGATGCCATCTATAATATTCAAAATTATTTACCTGTATAATTTCTCCAAATGCTTAGGTTTTTTACATGCCTTGACAGAAATGGACCCCATTCCTAAGTTAAGGTATGATTAGAGTTCATGAAAATAGTATTGCTTCAGACTTTGATGTTACCCAAAAGTGCCCTTCTCAGCACCTGCACTGTATCGATAAGTGCCTCCTTCTGCAGTTCTTACAGGGTTACAAGTACTAGGGGTATAATTAAGCAGGACTGTAAATTCATTTTTATTAGCCCTGTTCTCATACTACTATTGGAACTGTCTAGGCATATTTCTTACCTGTTGCTCATACAACTGCTGGAAATGGCCTGTGAGTCTTTCTTTGACATGCTCTCATTAATGCTTGCAAATCCTGGTATATTAAGACTTTGCATTTCTCAGTGCATAAGATGCTATAATCACTGGATGTTGCAGTTTTGATGACCAATGCTGCTTTTGTATTGATCGTTGAAATTGCTACACCCAGTGAGTTCCTGTATAGAGTATGACACATTTCTACACAAATAGCCACTTTTTCAGTTGATATATTTTCTTTAGTATCCATAGACAAGATTCAGTTGTGAAATAAAAAAACACAGGGAAAAGATAAAGTCATTATATACCTGTACCCCACTGAACTCAATGGCTTTATCTTGGGAGAAGGAGGCAGCCGTGCAGATACTGTACACATTGTCAGACACAAGGAGGGGGTCATGATTTTAACTGAGGAAGATGCAGTTTCTTCAGACCAGTACTTCCCTACCTATATACCACTACACATAGACCACAGCATTTTTGTAATGTCCAGACAGCGTATGTGGTGTCCAAGCGTAGGCAGTGCTGTGTGATACGTCATTTGAGAAAAAGGAAATACCAATGACACTGTACATAAGTAAAGGGTGTCTCAACCACAGGAGTCAGGAGTTCACAGTGAGACAGGTGGTGTACTAGTGGGACATTTGAAAGCAATCCATTGATTGAATTATAATAACCAGATGTGGTTTCTGAACAAATGATGATAATTAGATGTGGTTCTTGAATGAATGATGATAACTAGATGTGGTTCTTGAACGAATGATGATAACTAGATGTGGTTCTTGAACGAGTGATGATAACTAGATGTGGTTCTTGAATGAATGATGATAACTAGATGCGGTTCTTGAACGAGTGGTGATGATGACTAGATGTGGTTCTTGAACGAGTGATGATAACTAGATGTGGTTCTTGAATGAGTGCTGATAACTAGATGTGGTTCTTGAATGAATGATGATAACTAGATGTGGTTCTTGAACGAGTGATGATAACTAGATGTGGTTCTTGAATTAATGATGATAACTAGATGTGGTTCTTAAACGAGTGATGATAACTAGATGTGGTTCCTGAATGAATGATGATAACTAGATGTGGTTCTTGAACTAATGATGATAACTAGATGTGGTTCTTGAACAAATGATGATAATTAGATGTGGTTCTTGAATGAATGATGATAATTAGATGTGGTTCTTGAACGAATGACAATAACCAGATGTAGCTGTTGCAAACTGATAATCTAACTACACAGGTCATTCTAAGTGGTCTTCAGGATGTTGGATACTATACTTTGTTCAGCGGCATCTTCTAGCTATAGTGTCTTGGATTTGTGGCCCTGATTTACTCAACCAGTGCAGCAGTTGGTTCCCTTACTAGACTCTGAAATGTGGCCTCTAGATCAGCCCTATCTTAATGGAAAGAGCATTTCTGACTGGGAATAAACTGCGACCTTTTTTCTGATTTTTGCCTGTTTTAGATGTCTTGCTTCTGGGCTTACTTTAAGAACTGAGGAATTCTGGTGATCTGTTGCACTGTATGAACCTAACCTCATAGAGCTTGTTAACTACAAGACTGGAGCTTGTATACAGATACCTTAGATGGGTAATGGGTTGCTTTAGTTCAATAGGACCACTGCTACTTCCCAAAAGCTGCATTACATTGGAAGCTTTTGATACTGCTAGATGCTTTGCTTTGGTATTTCATACTGAATAATCTGGATTAGTTCCTTCTGGATGCATCATGGCAACAGTTCCTTCATTATGTCAGCTGAAGGCCTCCTGATAACTGCTTAATTTTACGTTTCCTTTTTGCATGCCCTCAAACTGACCATCAGTTGCTTGGCTGTACCATTTTGTGTTTAGTGTTCCTGGCACTATCCAATAGGGTTGGGACCACATTAATGGTGGGCTGGAAAGGGGAAATGGAGCAGAGCTGCCAGCAGTGACACATATCTTGTCCTGCATGCTAGGGGATTTGTTTTCTATGCTCTAACTGGGCAGGGCTACTAACGTCACTTACTAACATCATAATCACTGTACAGAGCTACTAACATCACACACATCACTGTACATAATGTCACTTAGCTCGAGGATGTGCTTCAGTGCCAAAATACTAAAGACAATCTGCTGTCAGATTACAGCAGCATTCCTGTTACCGAGAATGGCTCATATTTCAGGCTAAAACTCCTCCCTCCCTCCTGGATTTGGCAAACTAGCAAGGCCACTCCTTCCCATCCACCCCTATGCGGTGCTTCCAGTGTTCAAGCCCCAAATCAAACTTAGGATGGCTGGTCATAGCCAGAGCTTCATTCCTCTAAGTGACAGAGCTAGTGGTAAGTGTCTGATTTTCATAGCTGTCCCACTTCACATTGGGGCTGCAGAGCTAAGCATATAGGCATTTTTCCGAAAAATAAAAATAGCCCTAGCTGCGCATTTATTGTCTTGAGAAATTTAGATAAAATCCAGTTTACCTTCTGAAGTTTTTTATATGCTATTTATTTGTTTAATTTTACTGCATAATATATTGGAGTTTCTGTTTTTACATTTATGAATTCAGCTTTAATATCACTGCAGAATATTTATATGTTTTTAAATTGTTTTAATAACCTTTATAACCTGTATTTGTTTTCCATTTCTGCCTAGTAATATGTATTACTTCCAAACAGGACTTTCATTTCTGCCTAGAAGTATTTATTACTTCCAAACAGGACTTTTATATGATTGAAACTCCTTTTGGATAGCTGTCCTTTTTGCCCTTAAAAACTTCCCGCTTCAGTAAAGCATGTAGTTGGCTGAATATCCTTGTAGAATCAAACAGTGGGCAGAGGCCACTGACCAATTGGAGGTTTGAGGATGAGCACTTTGGTCTGGTCAGACAGATCCTCATTAGGATGGCATTCATCCACCTGAACTGCAACTGCTTCTGGGCAGCACTTATTCCAGCTTGAGGGCAATACCTAGGGAGTCTGTTTATACCCCATGTTGATAAATGGGAATTACAACCTCACAGTCCCCCTAGCGATTTGTTGACAAAAACAGATCCATTCTAAGAAGTCAGGCAATGTTTCTAACTTGTGTAATAATGACCTGACCTTTATCCTGGCTCTGTGGTGTATAAAGGTAGAACCCTGACAATGACCCAGAGAACCCAAGTTCAAATAGCAGCTTGGGCACTGAAAAAGCCAGATGGGGGAATGTGGGAGTCACTAGTAACACCAACTCACCCATTCTGGGGTGAGGGGTTGTAGTTTTAGATGGCTCATTGCCACCCACCATGCAAGTGAAGGCTTGCATGTCGCAGTAAAGGCCAGGACCAAAGATATGAGCTTTGTAATCCTAACCCAGTGACTGAAACATGCCTACACACACACGCGCATGTGCGCACACACACACACACACACACACACACACACACACACACACACACACACACACACACACACACACAAAACACGTATGCACGCTTACGCACACATGCACACACATTTGGAGAAGCTAAGGATGCCCTTCAATGATCACTAATGCAGATAATTATGTCAAATACCATGCTCAGGGTTAGTTTGGACTTAAAATGAAATGCCTTCATTGACATGATACCAGTGACAGTACAAAGCACCTCCATGGCTATTCGGGTGAGTATGGTGAAGCAAATAGGCTCAATAAATACATAGATGGATAGATAGATAGATTAGATAGATAGATAGATAGATAGATAGATAGATAGATAGATAGATAGATAGATAGATAGATAGATAGATAGATAGATAGACTTACTATGACATTTTTAAAGCTCACAATATCAAAAGCAGTAATCCCACTACAATCATATAGTAAGCCAGCAATGCTGAAGATCAGAGAATCAGTCTCCCATCCATGTAGGACCCATGTTAGCACTCATTCCAGGGTCTGTACAGGAAGTGAGGTTGGATGTATGAGATTATTAGTCTTTGTGGTCTTTGGAATTGCTGGTTTATGATATCATTGTCATGGGTTTGCTGCCCCCGATATTGTGAGCTTTTGAAAATGTCACAGTAAACCATACAGATAGGTAGATAAATATATAGATAGATAATCACTCATCCAGATGCACAAAATACCTTATGGCATAATATTGACAAAAAAATGCCTATACCTACGAATTCCAACAAAAGAAATTCTTGAACTCACAATAGCGGGGAAAAAAAACACAAACACCCCACATTCCACATTAAGCAAGTAGCAAAAGAAAAACATCCAACCTCCTTTTATATCCAGTTTAAGCAAAAATGTAAAAAAAGTAAATAAAAGAAATAAAGAAAAAAAATGAGTAGTACTATCAGACATAATTTGTCTGAATAATGGTACAGCTAAAGAAAGTTTTTTTTGTAAGACAAGGTACAGGGTTGCGGTTAGGGGTAGTGACAAAAATAGGAGTTGGGCTAGCACATATGATTTAAGGTAGGCAGGGGGCTACACCTAAAGCCTTGGTCAGAACACTAACTGATGACTTTATATAGCCCTTCTTCTTAGATAATGTAAGAGTCTCTGGAAGAATTAATATTGGCAACAGGTTTGCAGTTATTTCAAATTTAGTCGGCTACAAACCTGGGACATCTGTCCTCACATCAAACAAGTTGATGCCAGAGAAACAGAGATCCAGCTCTGAGTCTTCAGGGACTTCACTAGCGACTTGTTTATTAAATGACGAGTGGATGGGAAACAGGTAATTCACCCCTGGGGATCATTTCAACAGCCTTGCTCGATAGGGGTACAGGAAACTAATGTCCTGCAAAAAAGACGACTAGGAATATTCTTGTGCTAGGCTTGTGTTAGCTCCAAGGCCATTAGCCTAGTACTCACCTATGAACCTGTGAATCTATGAGAAGGTATCACTGACCATCACCCTGGGCGTACAATCAAAGAACCAATTAGCATTCCAACAAGTAATATATAGGGGTTAATATTTAAAATGTATAGTTTATCAACAATGCCTGCATAGGGAATTGTACTGAAATCCATAGCAAGTTCAAGATAAGCACCTTAGACAGAATCATCCACATCGGTGACATCAGTCACACATTCATAAAAGTCAGCCATATTAGGCAAGGTTCACACCATTGGGGGGTTGGGTGGGTGGACTAATGGTTAAGGTATTTGCCTTACAAACACAAGGTACAGGGTTTGATTCTCACAAGGGATAATTGGCTAGGCTTAAAAAATGACTTGCAAGGGCAGTTAGCCTAGTACTAATCTATGAACCTATGAACCATTGTACTGGCGGGTCTATATTAGGACATCAAAGTTTCACAACTTCGAATGTTCCAATATCGACCCCTATTCAGCGAACGCTAAAAATAGCAAAGTTGCAGAAAAACAAATTTTTTCCTAGGGAAATAATTTGGTTGTCCGTTTCTGTCGCTTCGCTATTTTAAGCACTGTGGTGGAAAGTTATGGGTCGGGTTCAGGTAAGTGTGCGATTGTGTGGATGTGAGGGTTAGGGCGGGTTAGGTGAGTTAGGGTTAGGTCGCGGGTCAGGTAAGTGTGCAATTGTGTGGACATGAGGGTTAGGGTGGGTTAGGTGAGTTAGGATTAGGGCACGGGTGAGGTGAGTGACGGACCTTAGGGTTAGGGTTTGGGTTAAGGCAAGTGGATAGTTAGTGGTGTATGTACAGTTTAGTACAGGGTTAGATGTAAGATTTTAGGTGTATGTTTGTGGATTACTGTTTGTTTGGTGTGCTTGTGTTGTGTGTATGTGTTTCGGAACAGCATATTTTTTCCCTAGGAAAAAATTCACTGTTCTGCATGTTCAATGTTGTCAGCATTCGCTGAATAGTTGTCAATATTAGAACATTCGAAGTTGTGAAACTTCAATGTTCTAATATAGACCCATACTGGCTAGGGATGAATGTTTACAGTTATCAATTTACATCAATCCATGTATTTTACAGGCAATACTAGTCAGTCTAATGGGACAATAACCTCCAAGGTCAGTTGTCAAACCACCCTTATGCAGAGAAATGACAGCTATTCTTCTCCAGAGCTCAGGCACATATCCCGTGGATAAGGAGAGATTACAAATCTTAAATAAGGGTTCATCAATACTGTATTTTGCGCTGATACCAGAGCAGCCTTCTATATTGTCCATGCCCACTGAAGTGTTATTTTTAGTTTTGGTAATATCTTCCGGGATCTGCTACATAGTGATAATGGGGGGAAGATACAAGGGGGACACATTAGCCTGTGAATAGGGCGAAAACAGTTAACTAAATTTGTAAGCTAGGACACTATCAGAATAATTAGTGCTGTTCACTTCAAGTCAAATACAGTATTGGACATTATTTCTAATATTCTTAATGTAATTGAAAAAAGCCCAGTGTTTATCCCTCAAAGAGCTAGCTACAAGACTAATAATGTGCTTAGGGTCACACCAAACCAGCTTACACTCCTCCCTCTTACCAAAGGAGGAACATTTTTATAAGGACCGTAACATTTTATTGTAACTTTTGTTTTTCTGAGAGTTCCACCATAGTGATCACTCCTGAATTTTGCACCATATTTGTACCTGGTAGGTGCTGATATAGCTTTATGGTTGAAATGGCTGTAAAAATCATGATTAAATGTGATTTTAGATTTCTTATCAACAAAGGAAAAAGCACTTTCAAAATTCTTAAGGTTCTCAGATTGGACTATAGTGTTGACTTGGAGAAGTCTCTGAAAGTAGTTTAATTTGCAAGCAACTTGGTACTAATTTTGAGGGAAAAGGTGACAGCTGGGAGGTTAGATTTCATCAAAGAAAGGATAGCATTAGTGGGTATGCAGCCAAAAGTGACAAGGTCAGTTGTGTTTCTCCCTCACATGGTGGCATGCACAATGTGATGTGGTGCACTGGTATTAATGTAATCTAAAAGACACTAGGCATGTTTATTGATAGCTGTGTAAGACACCCAGTGGATGGATGGATGGATGGATGGATGGATGGATGGATGGATGGATGGATGGATGGATGGATGGATGGGTAATTGAAGTAATCTAGAATTAGGACATTAGGACTGGGAGTCACAGATATGGAATCCATGCTGTTAAGGTACCTACTGAGGTCCTCAAGTGACACTGAAGGATCTCTATAGCTGGCAATGATATGGCAACCAGATTTATCAAATGTGACTGAAGTGTCACGAAGCCTAATTTCAGAATCTAGAAATATCTGTACCAATATAATATATTAGTGGCTAAATCAGATACTCCCCTGCCACCTAAGATGATTGAAAGAATTATGGGTGCTATACCCTGTTAGTTAGAGCAGTGTCAAAACACTGAAACCACATATCTGAACATTCATAGTCACTGCAAAGACCTCAGAGTTAGGTGATTTACTGTTCAGACTCCTAACAGTGAACAGATCTGCATTAATATAGGCAGAATTAGAATTCACTAGGTTGTAAGAGCTAACAAGTGATCTTTGGCTACAAGGGACACTAAGGTGAACTTTGCCTATAAGAGATACTAAGAAGACATAGCATACCTTAGTAAGTATGTTGAAGCCTTGAGGAGAGAGACAAAGGCTATTCCTGGCAAATCTTCACCTCCCATATTAACACACACTCTGGATCTCCTTGGAATAACAGTACTTTATAAGCCAGTTGTTGAAATTAATTAGTTTTGTCTGAAATTGTGGCATCATTCTCACAGATGACAAAAATACTATTTTACCCACCTAGGATCTCAGCTATATCCCTGTGCATCTCTCCCAATGTAGAGCATCTAAGGTCATTCAACCTGATGTGAGTGACAATGAAACAGCATTAATAAGTGGGATGAAGAGACCTAAGCCCTTGTCACATCCCATATCCAGACTCCAGAGAGAGGCAGGCAGCAGCCTTGTTCTTCAGTGCCTGGTGAGTGGAGCCTCAGTGTTTAGCTATAGAGGCACCTATTACTAATATATTACCATGTGTCATTAGAGCCTCAGGTGTCCTTATCAGAGTAGGCATGGGGAGAGGGTAATTTACTTTAGTTAGCAATTATTAGCAGTTGAAAATCCTATCTCCCTCTTCTTGTAACTTTGGTTTGATATTCTGCTGTTATCATTTATACTGAAAATTGTTTGTATTGTTTTACTAACTGTTCAAATGACTGTGTTCCCTTTAGTCCTTGGTTTCTAATAAACCATCAGATCATTCTAGAAGAATTCCCCACCACTACACATTGTGGGTAGTACTACCTGTTGCACTCCAGCTATCATATGTTGACTACTGCTTATAAAGTATTCCTGTAATACAGACTGAGGTAGAACTATAAGAATCCCCCCAGCACATCGAACCACCACAGATTGTGGGTAGTATTACCTATTGTATGCTAGGTATCATATGTTGAGGTCTGCTTATAATGTATTTCTGTAATACAGACTTGGTTCATCCCTAGAAGAACCCCCCCACACACATACACACACACACAAACACTACTGCAGTGCAATACTACCTATTACACTCCAGCTGTCACATGTTAACTACTGGTTCTAAAGTATTCCTGTAATACAGACTGGGGTCATCTCTAGAAACCCCACACACACACACACACACACAGTGGGTAGCACTACATGTTGCATGCTAGGTATCAATATGCTGATCCCTTGTTATAAAGTACTCCTGTAATACAGACTTGGTTCATCCGTAGAAGACCCCCCCCCATACACACACACACACACACACACACACACACACACACACACACACGCACACTACCACACCGTAGTACTACCTGTTACACTCCAGCTATCATATGTTGACTACTGATTATAAAGTATTCCTGTAATACAGACTGGGGGTCATCCCGAGAAGAACCCCCCTAACACATGACCACACATTGTGGGTAGTACTACGTATTGTATGCCAGGTATTATATGTTTACCTCTTGTTATAATGTATCCCTAATATACAAACTTGGGTCATCCCTAGAAGAACCCCACCCACCTACTCACACACACACCACCACACATGCTGGGTAAAACTACCTGTTTTATGCCAGGTATCATATTTTGACCTCTGTTTATAATGTATTCCTGTAATACAGACTTGCTCTAGCTGCTGCTGCTGTGACTGACTACATCCCATAATAAGCTGATGTACTGCTATATTCATGTGTACCAGTTGTAAACTTAGTAAAGCAGATAATGACAGTGCCACATGCAAGGCTGGAGTCCAGATTGCGTGGTTCACTTGTAACACTTGCAAATGTCATTCATAACAATATTTCCTTCTACATAGCATTATGAGTTAGCATGAACCACTTGCCTACAAGGAGTAACATGTTTATACTGGTGAAATCTATGCTGTCTCTCCATACTGTTCATACGTTCATAGGTAGATACTAGGCTATCAGCCCTAGGGCCTATGTAAGCCTAGCCAACAAGGTTTCTATTGCCCATCCACTCATAAAGATTTTTCTTGAAGAGTGCTAGTGATGAACTCTGCTTGACATAGATAGGTAGTTTGTTCCAGAGTATGGGAAGTCTGTGGGACAGGAATCTATCCCTCCAGCATGTTCTGTTAATTGTGGTGACAAGGTTTAGGTCCCTAGAGCATGTGGCTCTGAGGGATTGGGATTTCTTTAGGTGTAGCATGTCCAGCAGCTCAGGGTTTGACATAGCTTTGTATGTTAGGCAGAGATCACCTTGGAGTAGGCGATATGTTACTGAGTAAACCCGGAGTTTTGTGAGGCGGTCAGCGTAAGATAACTGTTTGAGTCCCATAATCCTCTTTGTGAGGCATTTTTGTGGCCTTTCTAGCTGCTGCAGATGCCTTGTAAGGTACATTCCAAATGGGGTGTTGTACTCTATAATGGGTTTGATGAGAGCCGAGTAGAGGGGGACAATGACTTCTTTTTTCCTGGACGAGAACCCTTTCATGATGAGGTGTGTTTGTAGAAGGATTTCCTAACTACTGTGGTGATGTGATTATCAAAGGAGAAGCTACTGTCCACTAGAGTCCCAAGGTCTCTTATCACACCTTCAGTGTTAAGTGGGCTGCCGCCTATGTGGTAGTCCATGGGTACTGGGTTTTTACCAAAGGGGATGACAATGCATTTTTTGGCACTGAGCTTTAGGTCATGGCTCTGACACCAGGCATCAGTCTCGGTGAGGCCCTTTTGCAGGATGTCCATATCATTTGGAGACTCGACTATGGCACCCAATTTGCAGTCATCTGTTTTTGTGTTGGCCAGTACTTCAGAGACATAGATCCCAAACAGGAGGGGACCCAAGACTGAATCCTGTGGTACTCCACTTGTCACGGGTTTGGAGTCGGATTTGGAGCCCACAATTTTTACATTGTGGGTTCTGTCTGTAAGCCAGTTGGTGAACCATCTTGTGCTGTACAGATTTATACCCAGCTTGGTGAGTTTATTTATGATACCAGAATGGGGGATGGTGTTGAAAGCCTTGGTAAGGTCAAGATAGGCTGTGTGGACTGCCTTACCCTCATCCACGGCTTTGGTGACTGTTTCAAAGAAGTCGACCAGGTTCAGGAAACATGATCTGCCCTTCACAAATCTGAACTGGATGGGGTCCAGAGTTTGGAGGTCTCCAATATCCTTGTTTATGAGTTCCATGACAATACACTCCATGGCCTTGCAGACCAGGCTCATCAGGCAAAGAGGGCAATAGTTTCCAGGGTCCATGGTGGCTCCCCCTTTGTGGAGTGGTACAACTGTTGCCATGTGCCATTCGGTGGGTATAAAGCCTGTCAAGAGGCTATGACTGAACATGGTGCTTAGGTGGGGAGCTAGTTTGTTCTGAAGCTCATGTAGAATGTAGGTGCTTATAGAGTGAGTTTGTATAAGATTTGGCAGTGGTAACTGTATTGTCCATCTGCATGGGTGTTGTGAAATTGGCCACTTCTGCCTTAAGTAGCAAGAGGTTGGCTTTGGAGAAGTTTCTTACAGTGGTTTCCTTAGTGGGGGGTGGGGGTGGGATGTGGATATCTAGGCTGATTAGTTTATGGTCAGATCTGACCAACGAGGAGCTGACTTCAGGTGTGGAGCACCTGTCACTCATGTTGGTAAGTACTAGGTCTAGGATATTTTTGGCCCTGGTAGGGGTGTGGACAAGTTGATCCAGGGCATTGGAGTTTATGAATTCTAGGAAGCGTTGAGGAAAGGAGTTAGTACAAGAGTAGTTTTCCCAGTTGATGGTGGGGTAGTTGAATTTTCCCAATATTAGGGTGTTTGGTTGGACCCTGATATTCTCTATTATGTCAAGAAAAGAGGAGTGGGAATCCTGGGGCATGGTGGGCGATCTGTAGCAAGCTACAATATGGATTGTAGTTTTGCACAGAGTTATTATACTTGTATAATTTTGGATGAATTATGTTGGGCAACTAGCCTGGAGGTGTGGTTGTCCTTGATGAATATGGACACACCTCCCCCCTTGGTGTTCCAGTCCTGGTTTGATGGCCAAAAGGTATGACTAATATCCTGGTAATGCAGGGGTGCTCTCTGGAGCCTTGAACCAGGTTTCAGTCACTGCACAGATATCGATATTCTCCATTTTAAGGAGTGCCTCGAGTGAGTGCATTTTGAGGTTTAAACTTCTAGCGTTGAGTGGCATTACCCTCAGTTTTTGCTTGCCTGTATCAGTTACGGTGGTGGTTTTGTTTTTAGAGTTTTGCCTAAAAAAGGCACTATAGGGGTGGCAAGAGCCTTAGCCAGTATCCAGAATCCCAGGGGCGACAGGTGCAGGCCATCTCTGGCAAAGCATCGTGGCCTATCAAGCTATGTCATCCCAGGCAGTCAAATACGGTATCCCCTTTGAATGACACCAGAAATTTAGCCAATTGTCAAAGTCAATCATTTTGTCCTTGTATTGTGGTATCACTCTGTGTGAAGATAGGATGCTACTCAGGTCTAGGGTCATACCTGCTTGGATTACAAGATCAGAGAGCTCCTCCATGTCTCTTTTCATGTAATCCATGGAGGTACATCTCAGGTCATTCACACCAACATGGACAATGACTGAGTCATATCTGTACTTGTTGTAGAGTGACCTGAGTGCATGGGTTATGTGGCAGATCCTGGCACCCGACAGGCAGCTAACAGTAACTTTCTCCTTGTCTATTCTGGTGAGTGGAACATCAGTGTGCCTAACTATAGAGTCACCTATGACCAGTGTGTTTGGTACGTAGTTTTGCCTTATGGGCAGTGGTTGAGTGGCACACTGAGTGTGTGTTTTATGCGCCTTTTGGGTTGTGGTGAGGGCTGGAGGTTGCTTGCATTTCTGCTTTGGAGGTCTGTTGTTTGGGTAGATTCTTACTGAGAGCCTCCAAGAATGATTTTGCGCATCTATGTATGGGTCTTGGTGGTGTGGATGTACTGGGACTATATGGTGTGTGTGGTGTGGAGTGGGTGTTTGCCTTCTCCTCCTGACTGATAAGTTCAGTCTTGGGTTGAGAGAGCTTTGCCTCCAGTTTGACTAGATAAATCCATCTCTCACAGGTTGTAGTGTTGGGTGGTAGGAGGAGAGGGTTGTCGGTGTACATGAGGCAATTGCTACATTGCCCCAAGATGCCCAGATTCATCAGGTAGACAGGAGAGAACACCTGGAGCTGTTCCTTGGACATGCCTGAATCGACACTATTTACCTCTAGACAAGCAAGGAAAGTAAGTAGAAGAGCTGTTTTCCTCTAATCAAATGAGGAAGATAAGTACAAAAACTGTTTTCCTCTAGGTAATGAGGAAGGTTAAGTACTGTAGTAGTTTATAACTTATATAGTGCTTACAACAAGCTCTGAACCAGTTCTGAGCACGAGGAAGCAAATTCAAGTGCTAAAACTAAGAATCTGGCTAGTTGCAAGGGAAAAACTGAAGAGGAGACTTTATGGCACGGGAATAGTTTAATCCTAGCTAAGTGGTGCTGCGCAATGTGCAAAACCACGCAAACACAGGTTTTTACGCAGAAAAATGAAAGGGCTAGAAGTAGCCCAAAACGGCCAATAAAACTACAGTTTCTGGGTTGAAACCACTCCCCCAGTAACAGGTTGTTCCAAAGCTCACCATTCTCACTGATGAACAGAAAAGCTTCCCTCTATCTTAGAAAGGTCTGAGCAACACAGGAACTTACAAACAGCCCAGAATTCAGCAAACTCCGAAAACTGGACTTTACTAGATCTAGAAAGGTGGCAAATGAGTACTGGGATAAGATTTTTTTGTTTTTTGTTTTTTCTTTCAAAATGTTAAGTCAAAAACAGCAAATAAACACCTTTAACATGGAAAATAGGCTATCACACTTGAGTGTGTAGCCTTTTACAGTTAAACAGATGAAAAAAAAAACACTTACAAAATGAATACTTTAAAGTGCAAACAGTATTTGGTAAAAAAAAACAGTTCAGATAAGTAGCAAAGTTAATATAAAAGTGGTTGAACAATGTGGCTAGCAGTATCAAGCAGTAAAAAGCAAAACAGAGGTACTTAATCTACTCAAAGTCTCCTTTTTGCTCTCTGCTGCTGTAGAACTCTGCAGGACCCCCAGGCAGGCTCTTGCTGAGGTAACTGTATTAGTTACTGTATTAATAACATGTTTACAATGGTGAAATCTATGTCTTCTCTTCATACTGTTACTGTATTAGTAACATGTTTACACTGGTGAAATCTATGCCTTCTCTCCATAATATTACTGTATTCGTAACATGTTTACACTGGTGAAATCTAGGCCTTCTCTCAATACTGTTACTGTATTAGTAACACATTTACACTGGTGAAATCTAAGCCTTCTCTCCATACTGTTACTGTATTAGTAATACATTTACACTGGTGAAATCTAAGTCTTCTCTCCATACTGTTACTGTATTAGTAACACGTTTACACTGGTGAAATCTAGGCCTTCTCTCCATACTGTTACTGTATTAGTAACATGTTTACACTGGTGAAATCTAGGCCTTCTCTCCATATTGTTACTGTATTAGTAACATGTTTACACTGGTGAAATCTAGGCCTTCTGTCCATACTGTTACTGTATTAATAGCAGCACTTGATCTCATTTTATCTTGTTCAGTATTTTATGTTTACTGACTTTACTACTTATTTAGACTAAAGGTCAGTGCTGCAATAAGCAGGGATACTTTTGCTACTGTTGTCACAACTCCTGGTGATATTATTCCCAGTTTATAATTAATAAAAAATGAGAAAACCTGAGGCCTTTAGCTGCATCTGAGGTTCTACATTTTGACTAACTATGCCTATGATCTGCCTTATCCAAACTGATAGCATCAATAAACAGGGAACCTTTTGCTAGTGTTGACATATCTCCTGGTATAATTGTTTCAAGATGATCATTAACAAAAATGAGAAAACCTGGGGCCACTAGCTGAGTCTGAGGTTCTACAGTTTGACTAATTATGCCTATGAGCTATTTAATCTAACCTGACAGCATTATGTTTCAACCTTATATAAGAGCATGCATTTCTTTCTGCCCTGTTAGGTTCATGCCAAGAAGCACGACACTCCCATTTACTATTTGTCTACTTGATATCCATGGTTTGTCTGACCTGGCAACTCTGTCTTTGTTTCCCTAATGATGCTGAGCAGATTTTTACTTATGTAAATATGGCTAATTATTTTAAATTATTATGTAAATTCTTTCAAATAAGGTCATGCTGAGCCTCAATGTGTTTACCCAGTCAAACTGTTCTACTGAATGAACCGATTTAAGGAACTTGGTGAGGCAAATTTTGTAGATATCAATATCGTCATCATCGTCGTAATCATCATCAGGTTTCTTTTTTGATAAATGTTTTATTGTTAACATATTCAGCAGCCACTAGGTCTTACTCGGGATGCACGTTGTTTGAATGGTGATCAGTCCTATTCAGTCAAGAACAACCAGCTAAACAAATGAGACATTGACAGAATTTTGGCATTAAAAGAAAATATGGGCAAAGCCTCTCACACCAACTCAAGTAGGATAAGACTCCCTATGTGCCTTCTCTTCTACTGTTACAGATTCTAATGTTACAAAACTCGGGGAACCTTAAGGTACAAAGTTAAACAAGTTCTTATTTGGTTGACAAATCTCAAATAAACAGGCATTGGTGACCAAATATTTATTCCATATATAGGTTCATAGGTTCATAGGTTCATAGGTTCATACTAGGCTATCTGCCCAAGGGCATTTATAAGCCTAGCCCATAGTTATGTGGCTTTCGCCACCCCTTTAGTTTGAATAAAAACTATGCCTATCATTTTTCTGTGCCTCTGTCAAGCAGTGACACTGAAGTAATCCCTGGGGTATATCTGCGATCTCCCATCCATTGGTCAAGATTCCTCTTGAACAAGGCCAGCGAGGTGCTCTGCCTCACATGTACCGGGATTTTGTTCCACAGCATAGGGAGTCTCTGGGTGATGAATCTGTCCCTCCAGCACGCTCTATTTATAACCGTGTCAAGGTTTAAGTCTCCCGCCCTTGTGGTTCTGAGGGATCTACCTGTTTTGAGGTGAAGCATATTCATCAAATCTGGGTTTGACATGGCCTTATATGTCAGGCACAGGTCACCTCTGAGCAAGCTGTATGAGACTGAATAAAGCTGGAGTTCTTTCAGTCGGGCAGCATAAGACATATTTTTGAGACCCTTTATCCTTTTGGTGAGGAACTTTTGGGGCCTTTCAAGCTGCATCAGGTGTCTGGTCAGATACATTCGAACGGGCATTGTACTCAATCATAGGTCTAATGAGTGATGAGTACAGGGGACGATGACCTCCCTTGATCTAGATGTGAATCCCTTCATGATCAGGTGGGCGATATAGAAGGTTTTCCTAACTACTTTAGCAACATGAGTGTCAAACGAAAGACTACTGTCAACTTGGGTCCCCAGATCCCTGATGACTTTTTCTGTGCTCAGTGGATTGTCACCTATATGGTAGCTAGGGTAACCTTGTTTTTCCCGAAGGGTATGACTATGCATTTTTGGCTTAACTTCAGGCCATGGCTCTGGCACCAGTTATCCGCTTCTGTGAGGCCCTTCTGGAGGATATCTGTGTCAGATGTGTTTTCGACTATGGCTTCAGTTTGCAGTCATCTGCAAACTTTGTCAGCCATAACCCTCCTGTGTTTGCTTGTACTTCAGAAAAGTAGATGCCGAACAAGAGTGGACCCAGGACTGAGCCCTGTGGGACACCACTTGTGACAGGCTTTGAGTCTGACATGGCTCCAGCAACTCTGACCCTGTGGGTTCTGTCGCTTAGCCAGTTTGCAACCCATCTTGTGATGTATGGGTTTACATTCAAGCTGATGAGTTTTTCGATGATACCTGAGTGGGGTATTGTGTCAAGGCCTTTGCCAGGTCGAGGTAGGCTGTATGGACTGCCTTTCCTCATCAATGGCCTTGGTGACTGTCTCAAAAAGTCAACCAAGTTTAAGAGGCAGGATCTGCCTTTGACAAAGCCAAACTGGGTTGGATCCAAAGTCTGCAAGTTCCCTATGTCTTTATTTATGAGTTCCATTATGATCCTCTCCATGGCTTTGCAGATAAGGCTTGTCAAGCTAATGGGGCGGTAATTTCCAGGGTCTGTGGAGGCACCGCCTTATGAAGTGGGACCACAGTCGCCGGCGCCACTCCTTGGGTACGATCCTGAGGTGAGGCTAAGATTAAACAGCTGTCCTAACTGTGGGTTTAATTCCTCGCTGAGTTCATGAAGCACACAGCCGGGGACACCATCCGTCCCATGGATGCTGTGTTTTTGCCTTAGTGAGGGCAGTTCTCACCTGGGCTGGAGATGTTTGGGGCTACAATCCTCTGGAATAGATATCTCTCCTTTGGGGAGGGGGGAGAAGTTTGCACTGAACCTGTCAGCCAGTATGTTAGCAATGTGTGTAGGTTCAGTAATTTTCACATCATTTTGAACTAATTCTGAGCATATCTGGGAGTTTCCTCCTAGGTTTCTAACATAGCTAAAGAAGGCCTTATGATTGTCTTTAGAGTCCTTGGCAATTTTTCTCTCAAAATTTGCCTTGGATGATTTTATGAGAGCTCTTAGTTTTTACTTATAATGATCAAAGGTGTCTTACCTTTCAAGGATTTTGCTCTATCTTGTAGTAGCTTCCTCCTTTGTTGTAGAGCTTGTTTATGGCTGGGGTCCACCAGACTGGACGCTTGCCTTTGGTACAGAGAGTCTTAGTTTTGTTTGGGATTGCCTGATCCATGCAGTCCTGTAGGTGCTGGTAGAAGGCATTTGTAAGTGATTCAGCGGTTTGAGTAATGTTTACCACTGGCTCAGGGGCCTTAAAGGAGACCACACTAGTTTTTAGAAGTGTGAAATCGGCTTTTGAGAAGTTTTTCACTGTGGTCTTTTTGTTTCAGGTGGGGCGGGATGAGGACCTCCAGCGAGATTAGTTTATGATCTGATCTCACCAGTGAGGGTATACTTCCGTGTTGAACATTTTGATCCCATGTTCGTGATGATGAGATCAAGTATGTTTTCACCTCTTGTGGGATGGTGACTAGTTGTTCCATGGCATTTGAGTTTATGAACTCCAGGAATCTTTGGGTTAGAGTGTTCGGGCTTGAGTAGTGTTCCCAGTCTATATTAGGGTAGTTGAAGTCACCTAGTATGATGGTGTTTGGAGATACATTTATCCCTCCAATGTTTTCAGGAAGGCCATGTGAGGTTCCTGAGTTTGAGAGGGTGGCCTGTAACATGCTACAAATTGCAGAGCAGTCTTGCCTATGGTTAATTGCACCTGGATGGTCTCCGATGCATCGCGTTGCCACTCAACCTTGAGGTGTGGGTGTCCTTATGAATATGGACACCCTCCTTTCTTGGTGTTGTCCGGATTTTGGGGCCGAACGTATGATATGAGGTGAAACCTGTTAGTGCTGGGGTGCTCTCAGGAGCCTTGAACCAGGTTTCTGTCACAGCACAGACATCGATGTTCTCCATATTGAGAAGGGCCTCGAAAGTGTGCATCTTGAGATTGAGACTTCTGGCATTGAGCAGCATTACCCTTAGTTTTTTCCTTTTGGTGTTCTAGGGTGGTAGGTTTAGAATTTGAGCCTTGCCTAAAAAGGCACTATGGGGTGGCAAGAGCCTTTGCCAATATCCGAAGCCCAGGGTGACAGGTGCAAGCCGCCCTTGCGGCAGCGTGGCTTGTCCAGCATGTCATCCCAGGCAGACAGACATTGATCCCTTTGAATGACACCAGAATTTAAGCCAATTATTAAAGCTGATCATCTTATCACTGTATTGTGGCATCATTCTAGGTGAAGGTAGGATACTGCTCAAGGTCAGGGTCATACCTGCCTGGGCTACATAATCAGAGAGCTCCTCGACGCCCCTTTCATGTAGTCCAAGGAGGTACGCCTCAGGTCGCTGACACCAGCGTGACAATGACTGAGTCGCACTTGTACCTGCTGTTGAGAGACCTGAGTGCTTGCGCTATGTGGCGGATTCTAGCCCGACAGGCAGCTTACTGTGACCTTCTCCTTACTCAGTCTGGTGAGCGGACGCCAGTGTGTCTGACTATGGAATCACCAATGACAAGTGTGTCTGGCATTTTGTTTGGCCTTAAGGGCTGTGACTGTTTGACACTCTGACTGTGTGGTCTATGTGTTGCATGTGTTGGGTCGTGAGGTGGTAGTTGTTTGGGTGTCTGCTTTGGTGGCCTCTGCTGTTTTGGTAAATTTTGACCAGAGCCTCCGAGTATGTCTTTGTGTGAGTATGTGTATGATTTGAAGTTGTGATGGTACCATGTGTGACTGGGTATGTATTGTGTGTGGTTGCCTTCTCCTCCTGTCTGGTCTTGCCAGTCCTATGTTGAGAGAGCTCAGCCTCCAGTTTGGCCGAGATAGTTGCATCTCTCGCATGTATTTGTGTTTTGTGGGAGAAGGAGAGGATTGTTCAGGTACATGAGGCAATTGTAACATTGCCTCAATATTCCCAGGTTCACCAGTTGAGCTGGAGAGGACACTAGCAACTGATCCTCGACATACTAGAAGTAGTAGATAAAGAACTTTCAAAGGACTCGGGAAGTGGGTTTTGGGCTGGTGGGGTACTATCTATAATAAGAGTGCTTTATCAAGGTGCAAGTACTGTAGGAGTAAGTGCTAGGCTTTACAGATAGAGAATAGTCTACTTGGGAATCAAGTAGAGATGAACTTTTCAGTTATAGGATATGCTGGTTAGATCAGCAGTACAGTTTAGCGTGTTTTATAGCAGGGGCTGAAGGGAGCTAGAATTGGCCCAAAACGACCAATGGACTACTAGTTTCTGGCTGAAACTTCACCAAATCGGACAAAAGGTCAGCCAGTGCTTCCCACTCCCACTGGTAAGCAAAGAAACTTCCTCCTTCCTAATAAGGCAATGGATCAGTAACAGGAACTAAAACAAAGCCCAGGGATCAGCAACTCTGAAACTGGACTACTCTAGTTCAGTAAAGTGGGAAAACAAGAGATTTTTTGTTTTATTACAGAGATAAGGAAAAACAGACAGTAAATGCTATAAATGCTGTAAATCGGCTAGCGACTTTAGTGTGTAGCCTACAGAAACAATTTGCAACAATTAGTAACTTAAAGTGCAATAAACAGTGTAAAATGCAGAAATCACTTAAAGTAGCAGTAAAACAGGCTAAATGCAGTCGCTAGCTTAATAACAGTGGGAAAGCCACAAAAATACTTATATCTGGTAGAAAGTCACTCTTTAGCTCTCTGTTGCTTGGATCACTCTGCAGGCCACCACGAGGATCTGTGCAGAGTTGGTACAAGCTGGAAAACACGTGTTTAGCGTGTTTTATAGCAGGGGCTGAAAGGAGCTAGGAATTGGCCCAAAACGACCAATAGACTACTAGTTTCTGGCTGAAACTTCACCAATTCGGACAAAAGGTTGCTCAGTGCTTCCCACTCCCACTGGTAAGCAAAGAAACTTCCTCCTTCCTAATAAGGCAATGGATCAGTAACAGGAACTAAAACAAAGCCCAGGGATCAGCAACTCTGAAACTGGACTACTCTAGTTCAGTAAGGTGGGAAAACAAGAGATTTTTTTTTTTTTTACAGAGACAAGGAAAAAACAGACAGTAAATGCTATAAATGCTTTTATGGCTAGCACACTTGAGTGTGTTAGCCTACAGGTAAAATTAAGCAACAAATAACTTTTAAGAGTGCAAAACAGTTAATCAACACAAAAACAGTTTAAATAGAATGCAGAGCTGTATAAACAGGCTAAGATGCAGTCGCTAAGCAGTAAATATTCAAAAAGCCAGAAAAAATACTTAAATCAGTTATAGCAAATACAGTTATAACAAATGCTCTGAAATATACTGTATATTTCCAATATGTTTGAGAAGGACAGTCAGAACACAAGAAGGTTCAGGCTAAGAAGAAAAAGTTTTGTTTTACTTTTGAAAAGGTAAAAAGGAGGAACAGAAGGCCTTATCAAATGTTCTCTGTATTAAGAAGAATGAGCTAATGACACTAGACTGGGAGGTGTGTCACAGTAGGGCGGCAACTGCAAAGCCACCAAGTATAAGAGCAAGACACCAACAGGGAGGGAGGGTGGGACAAAATAGCCTAAGACAACAAGCTATGAAAGTTTTTAAACAGAAAAAGATTTCTGAAGATTCTGAATAGACAAAGTGCTTTATATATATTAAATTATAAAACAGTAATCTGTTAAAATAATCAAAAATACTTATATTTTGTAGCTCAGTTGCGGTCAAACAACTTCTCCAGCCTGCACCAAAGAACAGAAACACAACATTTTTTTTTCCAAGAACACAAAAGAACCAGCCGCCACTAGCCAAGAGATAATTACACAGAGTAAATGTTTCAGTTTATACAATAGCCTAAGACAACAAGCTATGAAAGTTTTAAACAGAAAAAGATTTCTGAAGATTCTGAATAGACAAAGTGCTTTATATATATTAAATTATAAAACAGTAATCTGTTAAAATAATCAAAAAATACTTATATTTTGTAGCTCAGTTGCGGTCAAACAACTTCTCCAGCCTGCACCAAAGACCAGAAACACAACTTTTTTTTACAAGAACACAAAAGAACCAGCCCCCACTAGCCAAGAGATAATTACACAGAGTAAATGTTTCAGTTTATACAATAGCCTAAGACAACAAGCTATGAAAGTTTTAAACAGAAAAGATTTCTGAAGATTCTGAATAGACAAAGTGCTTTATATATATTAAATTATAAAACAGTAATCTGTTAAAATAATCAAAAATACTTATATTTTGTAGCTCAGTTGCGGTCAAACAACTTCTCCAGCCTGCACCAAAGACCAGAAACACAACTTTTTTTACAAGAACACAAAAGAACCAGCCCCCACTAGCCAAGAGATAATTACACAGAGTAAATGTTTCAGTTTATACAATAGCCTAAGACAACAAGCTATGAAAGTTTTTAAACAGAAAAAGATTTCTGAAGATTCTGAATAGACAAAGTGCTTTATATATATTAAATTATAAAACAGTAATCTGTTAAAATAATCAAAAAATACTTATATTTTGTAGCTCAGTTATGGTCAAACAACTTCTCCAGCCTGCACCAAAGACCAGAAACACAACTTTTTTTTACAAGAACACAAAAGAACCAGCCCCCACTAGCCAAGAGATAATTACACAGAGTAAATGTTTCAGTTTATACAATAGCCTAAGACAACAAGCTATGAAAGTTTTAAACAGAAAAAGATTTCTGAAGATTCTGAATAGACAAAGTGCTTTATATATATTAAATTATAAAACAGTAATCTGTTAAAATAATCAAAAATACTTATATTTTGAAGCTCAGTTGCGGTCAAACAACTTCTCCAGCCTGCACCAAAGACCAGAAACACAACTTTTTTAACAAGAACACGAAAGAGCCAGCCCCCACTAGCCAAGAGATAATTACACAGAGTAAATGTTTCAGTTTATACAATAGCCTAAGACAACAAGCTATGAAAGTTTTTAAACAGAAAAAGATTTCTGAAGATTCTGAATAGACAAAGTGCTTTATATATATTAAATTATAAAACAGTAATCTGTTAAAATAATCAAAAGTAGTTATGTTTTGTAGCTCAGTTGCGGTCAAACAACTTCTCCAGCCTGCACCAAAGACCAGAAACACAACTTTTTTTTACAAGAACACAAAAGAACCAGCCCCCACTAGCCAAGAGATAATTACACAGAGTAAATGTTTCAGTTTATACAATAGCCTAAGACAACAAGCTATGAAAGTTTTAAACAGAAAAAGATTTCTGAAGATTCTGAATAGACAAAGTGCTTTATATATATTAAATTATAAAACAGTAATCTGTTAAAATAATCAAAAATACTTATATTTTGTAGCTCAGTTATGGTCAAACAACTTCTCCAGCCTGCACCAAAGACCAGAAACACAACTTTTTTTTTACAAGAACACAAAAGAACCAGCCCCACTAGCCAAGAGATAATTACACAGAGTAAATGTTTCAGTTTATACAATAGCCTAAGACAACAAGCTATGAAAGTTTTTAAACAGAAAAAGATTTCTGAAGATTCTGAATAGACAAAGTGCTTTATATATATTAAATTATAAAAACAGTAATCTGTTAAAATAATCAAAAATACTTATATTTTGTAGCTCAGTTGCGGTCAAACAACTTCTCCAGCCTGCACCAAAGACCAGAAACACAACTTTTTTTTACAAGAACACAAAAGAACCAGCCCCACTAGCCAAGAGATAATTACACAGAGTAAATGTTTCAGTTTATACAATAGCCTAAGACAACAAGCTATGAAAGTTTTAAACAGAAAAAGATTTCTGAAGATTCTGAATAGACAAAGTGCTTTATATATATTAAATTATAAAACAGTAATCTGTTAAAATAATCAAAAATACTTATATTTTGTAGCTCAGTTGCGGTCAAACAACTTCTCCAGCCTGCACCAAAGACCAGAAACACAACTTTTTTTACAAGGACACAAAAGAACCAGCCCCCACTAGCCAAGAGATAATTACACAGAGTAAATGTTTCAGTTTATACAATAGCCTAAGACAACAAGCTATGAAAGTTTTTAAACAGAAAAGATTTCTGAAGATTCTGAATAGACAAAGTGCTTTATATATATTAAATTATAAAAACAGTAATCTGTTAAAATAATCAAAAATACTTATATTTTGTAGCTCAGTTGCGGTCAAACAACTTCTCCAGCCTGCACCAAAGACCAGAAACACAACTTTTTTTACAAGAACACAAAAGAACCAGCCCCCACTAGCCAAGAGATAATTACACAGAGTAAATGTTTCAGTTTATACAATAGCCTAAGACAACAAGCTATGAAAGTTTTAAACAGAAAAAGATTTCTGAAGATTCTGAATAGACAAAGTGCTTTATATATATTAAATTATAAAACAGTAATCTGTTAAAATAATCAAAAATACTTATATTTTGTAGCTCAGTTGCGGTCAAACAACTTCTCCAGCCTGCACCAAAGACCAGAAACACAACTTTTTTTTACAAGAACACAAAAGAACCAGCCCCCACTAGCCAAGAGATAATTACACAGAGTAAATGTTTCAGTTTATACAATAGCCTAAGACAACAAGCTATGAAAGTTTTTAAACAGAAAAAGATTTCTGAAGATTCTGAATAGACAAAGTGCTTTATATATATTAAATTATAAAACAGTAATCTGTTAAAATAATCAAAAATACTTATATTTTGTAGCTCAGTTGCGGTCAAACAACTTCTCCAGCCTGCACCAAAGACCAGAAACACAACTTTTTTTTACAAGAACACAAAAGAACCAGCCCCACTAGCCAAGAGATAATTACACAGAGTAAATGTTTCAGTTTATACAATAGCCTAAGACAACAAGCTATGAAAGTTTTAAACAGAAAAAGATTTCTGAAGATTCTGAATAGACAAAGTGCTTTATATATATTAAATTATAAAAACAGTAATCTGTTAAAATAATCAAAAATACTTATATTTTGTAGCTCAGTTGCGGTCAAACAACTTCTCCAGCCTGCACCAAAGACCAGAAACACAACTTTTTTTTACAAGAACACAAAAGAACCAGCCCCCACTAGCCAAGAGATAATTACACAGAGTAAATGTTTCAGTTTATACAATAGCCTAAGACAACAAGCTATGAAAGTTTTAAACAGAAAAAGATTTCTGAAGATTCTGAATAGACAAAGTGCTTTATATATATTAAATTATAAAACAGTAATCTGTTAAAATAATCAAAAATACTTATATTTTGTAGCTCAGTTGCGGTCAAACAACTTCTCCAGCCTGCACCAAAGACCAGAAACACAACTTTTTTTACAAGAACACAAAAGAACCAGCCCCCACTAGCCAAGAGATAATTACACAGAGTAAATGTTTCAGTTTATACAATAGCCTAAGACAACAAGCTATGAAAGTTTTAAACAGAAAAAGATTTCTGAAGATTCTGAATAGACAAAGTGCTTTATATATATTAAATTATAAAAACAGTAATCTGTTAAAATAATCAAAAATACTTATATTTTGTAGCTCAGTTAATGTCAAACAACTTCTCCAGCCTGCACCAAAGACCAGAAACACAACTTTTTTTTACAAGAACACAAAAGAACCAGCCCCCACTAGCCAAGAGATAATTACACAGAGTAAATGTTTCAGTTTATACAATAGCCTAAGACAACAAGCTATGAAAGTTTTAAACAGAAAAAGATTTCTGAAGATTCTGAATAGACAAAGTGCTTTATATATATTAAATTATAAAACAGTAATCTGTTAAAATAATCAAAAATACTTATATTTTGTAGCTCAGTTGCGGTCAAACAACTTCTCCAGCCTGCACCAAAGACCAGAAACACAACTTTTTTTTACAAGAACACAAAAGAACCAGCCCCCACTAGCCAAGAGATAATTACACAGAGTAAATGTTTCAGTTTATACAATAGCCTAAGACAACAAGCTATGAAAGTTTTAAACAGAAAAAGATTTCTGAAGATTCTGAATAGACAAAGTGCTTTATATATATTAAATTATAAAACAGTAATCTGTTAAAATAATCAAAAATACTTATATTTTGTAGCTCAGTTGCGGTCAAACAACTTCTCCAGCCTGCACCAAAGACCAGAAACACAACTTTTTACAAGAACACAAACGAACCAGCCCCCACTAGCCAAGAGATAATTACACAGAGTAAATGTTTCAGTTTATACAATAGCCTAAGACAACAAGCTATGAAAGTTTTTAAACAGAAAAAGATTTCTGAAGATTCTGAATAGACAAAGTGCTTTATATATATTAAATTATAAAAACAGTAATCTGTTAAAATAATCAAGAAATACTTATATTTTGTAGCTCAGTTGCGGTCAAACAACTTCTCCAGCCTGCACCAAAGACCAGAAACACAACTTTTTTTTTACAAGAACACAAAAGAACCAGCCCCACTAGCCAAGAGATAATTACACAGAGTAAATGTTTCAGTTTATACAATAGCCTAAGACAACAAGCTATGAAAGTTTTTAAACAAGAAAAGATTTCTGAAGATTCTGAATAGACAAAGTGCTTTATATATATTAAATTATAAAAACAGTAATCTGTTAAAATAATCAAAAATACTTATATTTTGTAGCTCAGTTGCGGTCAAACAACTTCTCCAGCCTGCACCAAAGACCAGAAACACAACTTTTTTTACAAGAACACAAAAGAACCAGCCCCCACTAGCCAAGAGATAATTACACAGAGTAAATGTTTCAGTTTATACAATAGCCTAAGACAACAAGCTATGAAAGTTTTAAACAGAAAAAGATTTCTGAAGATTCTGAATAGACAAAGTGCTTTATATATATTAAATTATAAAAACAGTAATCTGTTAAAATAATCAAAAAATACTTATATTTTGTAGCTCAGTTGCGGTCAAACAACTTCTCCAGCCTGCACCAAAGACCAGAAACACAACTTTTTTTTACAAGAACACAAAAGAACCAGCCCCCACTAGCCAAGAGATAATTACACAGAGTAAATGTTTCAGTTTATACAATAGCCTAAGACAACAAGCTATGAAAGTTTTTAAACAGAAAAAGATTTCTGAAGATTCTGAATAGACAAAGTGCTTTATATATATTAAATTATAAAAACAGTAATCTGTTAAAATAATCAAAAATACTTATATTTTGTAGCTCAGTTGCGGTCAAACAACTTCTCCAGCCTGCACCAAAGACCAGAAACACAACTTTTTTTTACAAGAACACAAAAGAACCAGCCCCCACTAGCCAAGAGATAATTACACAGAGTAAATGTTTCAGTTTATACAATAGCCTAAGACAACAAGCTATGAAAGTTTTAAACAGAAAAAGATTTCTGAAGATTCTGAATAGACAAAGTGCTTTATATATATTAAATTATAAAACAGTAATCTGTTAAAATAATCAAAAATACTTATATTTTGTAGCTCAGTTGCGGTCAAACAACTTCTCCAGCCTGCACCAAAGACCAGAAACACAACTTTTTTTTACAAGAACACAAAAGAACCAGCCCCACTAGCCAAGAGATAATTACACAGAGTAAATGTTTCAGTTTATACAATAGCCTAAGACAGCAAGCTATGAAAGTTTTAAACAGAAAAAGATTTCTGAAGATTCTGAATAGACAAAGTGCTTTATATATATTAAATTATAAAACAGTAATCTGTTAAAATAATCAAAAAATACTTATATTTTGTAGCTCAGTTGCGGTCAAACAACTTCTCCAGCCTGCACCAAAGACCAGAAACACAACTTTTTTTTACAAGAACACAAAAGAACCAGCCCCCACTAGCCAAGAGATAATTACACAGAGTAAATGTTTCAGTTTATACAATAGCCTAAGACAACAAGCTATGAAAGTTTTTAAACAGAAGAAGATTCTGAATAGACAAAGTGCTTTATATATATTAAATTATAAAAACAGTAATCTGTTAAAATAATCAAAAAATACTTATATTTTGTAGCTCAGTTAAGGTCAAACAACTTCTCCAGCCTGCACCAAAGACCAGAAACACAACTTTTTTTTACAAGAACACAAAAGAACCAGCCCCACTAGCCAAGAGATAATTACACAGAGTAAATGTTTCAGTTTATACAATAGCCTAAGACAACAAGCTATGAAAGTTTTTAAACAGAAAAAGATTTCTGAAGATTCTGAATAGACAAAGTGCTTTATATATATTAAATTATAAAACAGTAATCTGTTAAAATAATCAAAAAATACTTATATTTTGTAGCTCAGTTGCGGTCAAACAACTTCTCCAGCCTGTCTTTCACTAGAGTTATGCTTTTATCAGGATTATTTTTTTACCCTGCATTTCGCTTGTTGTTCTTTCCTTATATTCTAAAAGCTAATCTTTTGGCTTTTTTATTTTTTATTATAAAACATTTATCTTTATGTCAGTTGTCTAGCTTTTTGTTTCTCTGTCTCTATTTCTCTTTCTCCCTCTCTGTTCTTTTTAGTTTCTAATACTGGAGGCATCAGTTTTGATCAGAATATAAATATGGATGTTTAACTTAGCACTTTGTGATTTTCAGGTGAAGTCTATGTTTCCACAAATGCTGTTTCATTTGTAATACCTACTCTGACTGGAAAAGTGATTTTCCTGTGTGCCCATTGTTTTATATTTTCTACAGTTAATGGTGCATATCTTAGCCTGTCATCAGCATTTACATTTGCAGAGTTCCACCCCTGAAATAAACTTTTTCTTTTGGGAGTTTTAACATTTTTAGTTGAGAGAAAATTATCTTGGCAATTTGACCGGTCTTATAAATGACACTGGTGTTCCTCTAAGCATGGCATTCTGTTTCATCTCTTAATGTTTAACATGGCATCAGTAGTTTGTTTTTGTCTATAACATTTGGGACTATATTATATTGTATTAGTTGTTTCTTCTGTCATTTCACATGTGGACATGTTTCACTTTAAATCTAAAATTTCTTGAGGAATTCTAAACATATCTAATTTTAATTGAGCTTTGTCAGCATATAACTGAATGCCCATAGTTCTAAGGTGCTTTAATAGAATACTTGGATTTTTCATGATCATATCTGTGCTTGCCAGTTAACTGCCTGCACCAAGACAGTTTTCACTGAGGCTTTCTTGCCTGTTGCAGTAATAATTATTCATTTAATTCCATGTCAAGTACTTTTCAATAATAAGATAAAAAGAAAGATAGAGCTCATTTAATACTGATAATAGTTGGTTCTGTTTCCAGTTCAGCTTAAGGTGTAAAGCACGAACAATATTTTATTTCTATTTCAAAGATAAGGAAGTCTCAGTAAAAACTTGACAAGAAGATATGTGGGAACGTCTATCATGGTCCCCAGATATAAATATGGCAAGTAGTACTTTAAACAAAATATGTAGTAATAAAGCAGCATGGAATCTAATATGGGAGTCCACAGTCACTTCTGAAGCTATTTTAAGACGTTTTTTAGAATGTTAAATTAGAGGCTGTTTTCCTCAGAAATGATCATATTCTTTTACACTTAAGCAAAGAATCGGCATTTCGTAAAATATTCAAACACATTCATTTTTTCCACAAAATACCTGAGGTGACTAACCATCAAGCAAAGATGCTAAATGATGTCTATAATTTTGCACTTATATTTTTCATAAGAATTATATATTTGCACTATGGCTACTGTGTTTATTGTGTCTAATATTGTTCATAAACCTGTTTGTATTTCTACCTTAATAATGGCTCATTTATGATTCCTGAAATGAGGCATGGGCTTCATTTTAAAACAAATTCATACAATGTAGACTTGGATAAGAAAGGGTTCTGGAAATTCATGATAACTGCTTTTTCAAGTGTAATGTTTCATAAGTCAGCCAACCCTCTTTTCAAGTGCATAATCTCTTACTTACATTTCTGCTCTCTAATTTACTTTCAGCCAGAAACATTTAGGAAGGGATTCCAAACTATAACACATAAGTGTTTCTGCTAACATGGTATAGTGATACGTAATACTGCTGTTCGATTTCTTCTTCTGTTTTTTCCCGGTTAGGGGTCGTCACAGCGGATCACCTGTCCACTCATGATTGGCAGTGGAGTTTTATGGTGTTAAGTTGCCAGCCCAGTGCCCAACCTTTCACGGAAGGCACACACACACTCACACCTAGGGCCAGTTTAGAGTGTCCAATCCACCTACAGCATATCTTTGGGATGTGGGAGGAAACCGGAGCACCCGGAGGAAACCCATGCGACCACAGGGAGGACATGCAGACACCGCACAGAAGGCACCCCAGCCAAGAATCGAACTGGAGAACCTCTTGCTGTGAGGCGACAACTCTTACTGCTGCACCACCGTGGCTGCCCACTGTTGTTCTATTTACCACCCTAAAATATGATTCTTGCTAGCTATGTTCTAGCCCCACCATACTGATAATAATTTGCAAAGTAGTTGGTAAGCTATTTGTGAGATTAGAAAATAATGCTTTTGAGTTTAGTGCAACTTACAGTAGTTACTGTTTCTAGGTGCCATTGTTTATACACCAGATGACACTCACTCTGAATGTATTCTATATGAAAAATATTTATTATTTTGTAAACACACTTAAAACATCACTTTAATCAGCAGTACTTCAAGGAAATCAAGCATTAAATCAGTGTAAAATATTAAACTATCTCACAAGAGAATGCAACAGAAGACTGAGAGAATCAAACCTAGAACTACAAGTTGAAGCTTGTTAGCAGCTCAAAAGCTGTACTATCACTTAAACATTGTGTGACTGCAAGTTACTTAGCAGACTGCAGGTTTCAAGTTACTCATGAAAAGTAAGAGTTCTGTTGACTAAGTCTTAGCCAGTTAATAAAGGTAACATAAAAGCAAGGTGATAAAATAAGAAATGTGTTAACTTTATAGCAAATGGCTTTAGCTGTCTTCATATCACATTCCTCAAGTCCTGAGTGCATGCACAAAATGGATGTACCCATTAAAATAAATTGCACAATGGTCTGGCACATGAATGAGCAAAACGGTTACCTCAGAAGTCAATTTTTTTCAATAACATGAAGAGAAAATGTATCTGGCATTCAATGTTTTTCTTATTTCTGTGATAATGAACAGGCAGTTGAAAAGGAGTGGGCAGTAGTACTATAACTGCTTAATGTTCATGTCATCACAAAGTGACAAGACAAAGCTGTGAATGAACAGAAGCTGAGCAGTAAACAAGCACTGTGTATACAGTAGTTTACAGCCACTTTTTTTCATTTATTTTTTAATAAAAAGTACTTTTCTCCTGCAATGGAATGACCTAACAGTATTTCATCCTTGTCTTCAGTTGATGTAGTGTGGCCCCACTATCTATATAAAGGCAGAATTCTCTAGAATTACCTCTATACAGGGCCAAGAGGAAAATAGTTATTTTTTCCAACCAGGGACTGTCCATCCTGCTCCCCATAAAGCAGCTGGTAATATGACTAGGATGTCTAGGACTTTTTGTGACCCAGTAACCCCCCCCCCCATTCCCTGAATACTGAAACAAATGAAGATAATGTTGCTCACATGCAGAAATTTATTTATTTTTTAGTTCTCAAGTCTCCCTATTTTTTAATTTCTCCAAATCCCTTGAGTTTTTAATACAATGATGGGAATGGACCCCATTCCTAAGTCAAAGCACGATTAAAGTTCATGAAATTAGTATTGTTTCACTCTTTGATGTTGTATGTGTGTGTTGTTAATCGATGAAATACTAGCAGTCATGATAATCATTCATTTTAGCATAAACCAAAAGATAAGATATATCAGCATCCCAGTCTGAAATAAATTAACAAATCCCCTCCACATCCACTTAGCTCCCTAGCTCATTTAGGTTAGCATGTAGCAACTTAAAATTTTTTTCCCTAAAATGTAGAATCACTTGTGCTAGAAAGACAAGGCATTTTATACCAATTCACTACCCTGTGGCAGTCAACATTTATTTAAACCTGTCTGTGTATTAACAAATTCCATACTCATGTCTGCATATTAAATTCTTACTATTTATTGCTGTTCAAAGCCCTTCCTGGAACTTTAAGCAATATAATCTGATTTTTTTTTAACTTGCAAAGATTCCATTAAGTTCCATGTTGTGGGACCCAGTAACTTAAAGCTTTTCTAACTCTATTTAGTTCTGGACATAGATTATTCTGCAGAAAAATGTACAGACTTCAATCATGCCTCATTCCAGAAACAAATGCATAGAACATGAACGCAAGGTGTATTACAACAAAATGCTCAGGCTCATATCATGGAGCTTATCTCTGGGGTTTGGTCATGAAATGCACTAAAACTGAATGTGTTGCTTTGATCATGGAACATTCCACAGCTGAATGCATAACCCTTGATTGTGCAGGATACCACTGCTAAATGATGATTTATTTATCATGGAATGTATTGTAGATTAATATACATACCCTGATCATGCACTGACTGTATATGCCATCATAACGGACTACATGTCAGATTAACATGCAGTCTATGACCATGGAATGCAGCACATCTGAATGTACAAACTTTGATTGTGCAGCATTTGGGGGCAAAAGCACAGGCTTGTACCATGAAATGTAAAACAGCTGCAGCACAGACCTTCATCATGGAAGGCACTACAGCTAAACAGAGTGATAAATAAATATAAAGATCTTCATCATGCAGATTGCACCATCTGAATGTAATTTATATTATTTATTTATTTATTAGCTAAGTGCACAAATTAGTGCACTGTGCACCCATTTCACCCATAACCAGAATATGCCTTGATCATGGAGCATTCTATGGCAATATAGAGAGGCTTTGTTTCAGCAGCATGTCACCATCTTGATCATAGAACATTCGACGGCAATATAGAGAGGCATTGTTTCAGCAGCATGTCACCATCTTGATCGTGGAGCATTTGATGGCAATATAGAGAGGCATTGTTTCAGCAGCATGTCATTACTAAATTAATCAAACCCTAATCATGTTTAGTAGATAGAGTCTTCATTGTTGTCACCTGTAACTTTCTTCATGATCAGACATGTTTGGTAAATTTGCTGAGACAAAGTCTTCATTGCTATCACCTATAATGTTCTTCATCATCAGACATGTTAATGTTTGCTCACTAATCATTCAATGAGATACGCTAGCTGTTCGATTCACTCTTTTATATCTGCTGCAAGCATATAGCTTGAAGAAAAATTATAGCTTAGTCTAATTTCTGTTAGTTCATTTCTATGTTTTGAGATCCAACCAGCTCCTATCTCTCAAAATTACCTAATGTCCATCCTGTTTTCCTCTTCATAGTTCTTGTTTCTTATACAAATAGTTATAGCTAGCTCTGTTTGCCTGGTAGTACATTCTGTGGAAACAGGAGGTCAGTTTTCTGATTGCTTTTGCTTGCCTACTTCATGAAGTAGCATGCTACCTGCAGATGGACATCCTTCACTATTTCCAATGACTTCTCATCTTCCTTCAGATTGTCCGTGTTTTAGTTATTTATCTAGTTCAACCTCATGCTTTTGAAATGCAGAACTAATCTCTGTATTGGTTGTAATTTCAGATAGTACAACCCACTGAGCACACATCTGTAGTGTTTCTATCCTTGTATTATATCATCTGGATAGCAATACATTTCAGATGAATGCAAATGTAGTTTAATTATTTAATTCTTTGAAGTGCCTTGGGGGTGAATTGAACCCTTTCCTTCATCTTTTATGAAGATGCCATCCAATTGTGTCATTCCTCATTCAGTACTGGTATTATCTATAGAATCAAAACATGTATCCCACTCTTCTTAACAAGCAGCACTATTCTGGAAAAGGCCAACACACCCTGGGTTGCACATATACATTTTTTGTTTAACATTTTATTGTACCCCAAAGTCAACCATCTAGAGTTACTTAGTATTCCTTCCTCTACCAGCCCATAAGTCATCATACCCTCAGCACAAACATGAGCTGCTGTCAGTTGGGTATGTAGTAGTGGTACTGCCATACTGGTATATCAGGATTACAGAAACACGACAGGAAACAGTTCAGCTTGGTACTGTATCAGTGTAGGTCAGAATAGTGAATCTGTGGAAACAAAAGGGAGCAGAACTCCACTCTCACAGACACTGGTTAGTAAGACTGCTATACTAAAATCATGCATGCCTCCACCCATAGCTGTCCCTCTACAAGCCTAACTAGAATTATTTATGTTATTACATTTATAAGCATGCAACTTCCCCTCAGTGTCTATCTTACAAAGACTTAGACAATATGTGTTTTCCTGGGTTGTTTTGTACTCTTCTTTTAACTTATGATGCACTTGCTAAAAACATTTATCAGTTTAATACTGACTATTAATGCAGTTTTTGTGCAATTTCATGATTTGTGTTTACACATTTCAATTTAAGCAGAGTTACTTTTCTTCATTCCCATCTCATATGAATATTACTACTTTTTTTTACACAAGCAAGACTACATTTGCAAGATTATTTTTCATATGCAAGTTCATTTAAATACAGTATACATAAATATGGACTTTTGTGTAAGAACTAAACTGCTTAAAGCACCCAACAGGCCTCCATAATAATGTGGATGCTCATATCAGCCACAAGGGGCAGTGCTGCAGCCTAATCACAAAGAGCCTCATTAGTCTCATCAGTTAATGTGAACAAGGACACAACCACCTCTGTGTGTGCTTGTCTGCAAGATGGCTTCATCCCACCATTTCTTGCTTCCATGCTGCAGACTATCCAAAGAGTGGAGGAAGAAATGGCCTAAAAAGCAGTAGAAATTGATGATGTTCAGCAGGCATGGAAGCATAAATTACCCAGCAAAAATAGTTGGCAATGCTTCCATACCTTCATGTAGAAAAAGCCTAACCAAAAAAAGACTTTACTAAACAATTTTAGCAGAAGCAATAAAAGAAGGCAGGTGAAATCCTTGGTTACAGTTAGGGTGTCCCACGGGGCTCTGTCCTGGGCCCTTACTCATTTAGATTGTATCTTTCAGACCTAACTTTTTCATCTGAGGTGTTCTACAGTCTATAAGCAGATGGGTAAACTGATTACATGTGTTACAGATAAGGCATGTCTGCAAAAGAACTTGACTAAACTGACCATTTGGGCACAGGAAAATAATATGCTGATAAATACATCAGAAACTAAGCATATGACATTTGGGAGACATAAACTGAAAGGTGAATATTTAATACAGTCCACAGTGATTGAAACTGTAGACTCATTTAAGGAAGTGGGTATATGGGTAGATTCAGCTGTGAGTTTTTCTAATCATATCACCCAGTTGGTTAATGATAGTTATAGAACTACAGGTTGTATAAAAAGATTTATAAAGTCTAGAGAATAAAAACGATGAATTCATTGTTTGTTAGTTACATTAGACCCAAACTTGAGTCTGGAATAAAATTATGGAAACCCTATAAGAAAACAAGCATGGATAAACTGGAAAGAGTACAGCGGAAATATACCCAACGCATCCATGGATGTGAAAATTTAAGTTATTATGAAAGACTAAAACATCTGAACTTGTACAGTTGTATATTACAGATATCTAACAGGAGATTTTATTCAGGCGTATAGGGCATTTAGAGACAACTACTTCTGGGAATGTCTGGGGTTATCAAAAAGTGCTAGAGAATCATCAGATAACCTATGTAGAAGATTCTACAGGAATGAAACGTGTACTAATTGGCTCTCTGACAGAGTAGCTGATGTGTGGAACAGACTACCAAATTACATTAAAGCAAGTACTAGTTTAGATATTTTTAAGAACAGCCTGGACACATTATGGAACAAGTGTTTTGGTAATTGGCAAGCTAGAAGGGCATTGACGCCCCTGCTTGAAATATATGTATGTATATTTGTGTGTATGTACAAATAACTAGGAAATTAAATAATGTTGTTTCTCCTACGTGTAATGATTTTTAGATATTAATTAATTTTTGAGAAACCAATTATTTTCAGATTAAGAAGGGAATGTTATCAATTGTAAATTCTGGCCTAAGTTAGGAATTTCATTAAAGAAATTTAATAAAAACATTTTGGTTAGCTAAACTTTTATATTTGTTTCCCTACTTTTAAAGTTTTTTGTTCTAAACTATTAAAACAGTCTTAGGTATAATGGTGCACTTTCTTTTATAAAATGTTGTCCCTTCTATTATTTTATATACAGCTTCTTTCTGCATCTTCTTCTTTTTATCAGAATTAGAAATGTTATAAATGATTGTAAAATAGAACTTGTGATATTTAAATTACATCTTTTGATGTGCACCGATGTATCTGCCATTATATTTGCAAAATTCAATAAACTTTTGAATAAATAAATAAACACAAATTAACAGTAAAAATGTAATTGATTTGAAAGAGTTGTCTTACCACCTTACCAATACCTTTATATGTGAGAGTCCATCCATCCAGTGCAAGTAGATGGGAATATTAATGAAAGCAATAAACCATGAAACTAAACCTACTGGTGTGACTGTCATGCGTACCACTGTGTTCTATATGACCACAGGAATATTATTAAATATCCCTTGAGAGGTCACATGGAACCATACTTCATCAATTTGTCTGATCAGAAATTTTAGAATAGAATATTTTTAATAAGATTGGTTATCTAACATTTCCAATGAATTGCCTTGCACATCATTTTACTTGAATGCTACAATAAAAGGCCCATCTTTTATTTACTGCACTTATTTGTGATGGTATGCTCAAGACATTTGTATGGGTGCAGCACATCTTAGTTCCACTGAGAGGTTCTGCTTCTAATGGTTTTGATTGAAAACTTGGACCCAGACAATAGCAGCTCAGTTTTACTGTTCAGGGACACCATCTCTTTGAGTTTACTTTCTGGAAGAAAGTTTTCAAGTGAAAAGTAGTAAAACAAGTCTATGATACTATCCAGTTACTACTAAACAAAAAAAATCAGGCTGCAATTTGTGATGCCGGTGCCAGTTACATGAAGTCTGAATATCTGTTCAAATATGTTATTGTTACTGCCTGGTTATGGTTCAGAGATTTATGCAATGTATTACTGAATCTCTTGATTTTAATGAATTCCTTTCCTGGCTACATCTGTTAAATTTCTGCTGTGCTTTGTATGTAAGCTGATTTTATTTGTATTATTCTTATTGGCTTAACCCTTGCAATATAATAATAAACGTTATATGCCTATTTTATATTATCTAAAGTTGCTAGACTGTACTTGACCATTTGCTTAATGCTTAAATGTGACCTAAAATCTTTATTCTGGTTTACAAAAGGTGCTGATCCTATAATATCAGTTTGAATAATGTTTTACCTCATGAGTTATATTGTTGTATGAGTTTTGTTATTAGGGCCTCGCTGCTGCTGATGGCCTTCTGACCAGCACTGTTACCTTTCTGTTATAAACAGAACAACAGACGTATGCACACATATATACTTACATAATCCTAAAATGTGCTTATATTAATTGTCTTAATCAAGTTGCTTATGATTATGACTTTATGCAGAAATTGCCATTTAACACCATGCAAGCATGTTTTATACATTTACTGCTGTGGATAAGAATGTGATAGGTAAAACTCAGTTAATGTAAATATGTCCCCTCAAAGATAAGATCATTATTTTATAAAAAAATAGATTTATGTTGGTTATCTTTAATATTATTTTTTTCTGGATGTTTATTTTCTTAGTTTACTGAATGCCAAATGGAGCAGACAAGGCATGGATTATTAGGT